>NW_028163379.1:10000-42935 GCF_964263955.1 Coregonus lavaretus
AGAAACTTTCAAAGTTCTTGAAATTTTCCAGATTGACTGACCTTCATGTCTTAAAGTAATGATGGACTGTAATTTCTCTTTGCTTTTTTGAGCTGTTCTTGCCATAATATGGACTTGGTCTTTTACCAAATAGGGCTATCTTCTGCATACCACACCTAACTTGTCACAACACAACTGATTGGCATAAACACATTAAGAAGGAAAGAAATTACACAAATTAACGTTTAACAAGGCACACCTGTTAATTGAAATGCATTCCAGGTGACTACCTCATGAAGCTGGTTGAGAGAATGCCAAGAGGGTGCTAAAGCTGTCATCAAGGCAAAGGGTAGCTATTTGAAGAATCTCAAATATAAAATATATTTTGATTTGTTTAACACTTTTTTGGTTACTTCATGATTCCATATGTGGTATTTCTACTATGTAGAAAATAGTAAAAATAAAGAAAAACCCTTGAATGAGTAGGTGTGTCCAAACTTTTGACTGGTACTGTAAGTATTCAGACCCTTTGCTATGAGACTGTGGTAAATTCAATTGATTGGACATGATTTGGAAAGGCACCACAGTTGACAGCGCATGTCAGAGCAAAAACCAAGCCATGAGGTCGAAGGAATTGTCCGTAGAGCTCCGAGACAGGATTGTGTCGAGGCACAGATCTGGGGAAGGGTACCAAAACATTTCTGCAGCATTGAAGGTCCCCAAGAACACAGTGGCCTCCATCATTCTTCAATGGAAGAAGTTTGGAACAACCAAGACTCTTCCTAGAGCTGGCCGTTCGGCCAAACTGAGCAATCGTGGGAGAAGGGCCTTGGTCAGGGAGGTGACCAAGAACCCGATGGTCACTCTGAGAGAACTCCAGAGTTCCTCTGTGGAGATGGGAGAACCTTCCAGAAGGACAACCATCTCCGCAGCACTCCACCAATCAGGCCTTTATGGTAGAGTGGCAAGAGGGAAGCCACTCCTCAGTAAAAGGCACATGACAGCCCGCTTGGAGTTTGCCAAAAGGCACCTAAAGGACTCTCAGAGCATGAGAAGCAAGATACTCTAGTCTGATGAAACTAAGATTGAACTCTTTGGCCTGAATGCCAAGCGTCACGTCTGGAGGAAACCTGGCACCATCCCTACGGTGAAGCATGGTGGTGGCAGCATCATACTGTGGGGATGTTTTTCTGTGGCAGGGACTGGGAGACTAGTCAGGTTCGAGGGAAAGATGAACAGAGCAAAGTACAGTGCGCTCAGGACCTCAGACTGAGGCAAAGGGTCACCTTCCAACAGGACAACAACCCTAAGCACACAGTTAAGAAAATGCAGGAGTTGCTTCGGGACAAGTCTCTGAATGTCCTTGAGTGGCCCATCCAGAGCCCGGACTTGAACCCGATAGAACATCTCTGGAGAGATCTGAAAATAGCTGTGCAGCAATGCTCCCCATCCAACCTGACAGAGCTTGAGATGACCTGCAGAGAAGAATGGGAGAAACTCCCTAAATACAGGTGTGCCAAGCATGTAGTGTCATACCCAAGAAGACTTGAGGCTGTAATCGCTGCCAAAGGTGCTTCAACAAAGTACTGAGTAAAGGGTCTGAATACTTATGTAAATGTAATATGTAATTTATTATTATATATTTTTTTAGCATAAATGTCTAAAAAACAGTTTTTGCTTTGTCTTTATATGGTATTGTGTTTAGATTGATGAGGGGAAAAAATTATTATATCAATTTTAGAATAAGGCGGTAACGTAACAAAATGTGGAGGGGTCTGAATACTTTCCGCACTGTAGACAGAGGTAAATGGCTTGGGAGAGATGTGTGTGTGTGTGTGTGTGTGTGACTTCCACTGTTGTTGTATGTTCCACACATCTACCTCCCTCATCTCCTCCCTCCATCAACCTCGTTTCCCAAAGAGGAAAGAGAGAAAACATGAGAGAGAAAAGTACAATAATAGATCTTGACATCTGTGCCTGTATACTGGTCCAGAGAGAGAGAGAGAGAGAGAGAGAGAGAGAGAGAGAGAGAGAGAGAGAGAGAGAGAGAGAGAGAGAGAGACGCCTTCTATGCCAATAAAAGGAACATAAAATTTGACATACCAATTAGGATCTGGCTAAAATTACTGGAATCAGTTCTAGAACCCATTGCCCTTTATGGTTGTAAGGTCTGGGGTCCGCTCACCAACCAATAATTCACAAAATGGGACAAACACCAAATTGAGACTTTGCTTGCATAATTCTGCAAAAATGTCCTCAGTGTACAACGTAAAACACCAAATAATGAATAATGCATGCAGAGCAGAATTAGGCCAGTACCCGCTAATGATCAAAATCCAGAAAAGAGCCGTTAAATTCTACAACCACCTAAAAGGAAGGATTCCCAAACTTTCAATAACAAAGCCATCACATACAGAGAGAGGAACCTGGAGAAGAGTCCCCTAAGCAAGCTGGTCCTGGGGCTCTCACAAACACAAACAGACCCCACAGAGCCCCAGGACAGCAACACAATTAGACCCAACCAAATCATGAGAAAACAAAAATATAATTACTTGACACATTGGAAAGAATTTACAAAAAAACAGAGTAAACTAGAATGCTATTTGGCCCTAAACAGAGAGTACATAGTGGCAGAATACCTGACCATTGTGACTGACCCAAACTTAAGGATATCTTTGACTATGTAAAGACTCAGTGAGCATAGCCTTGCTATTGAGAAAGGCCACCGTAGGCAGACCTGGCTCTCAAGAGAAGACAGGCTATGTGCACATCGCCCACAAAATGAGGTGGAAACTGAGCTGCACTTCCTAACCTCCTGACAAATGTATGACCATATTAGAGACACATACTTCCCTCAGTTTACACAGACCCACAAAGAATTCGAGAAAAACAAATCCAATTTGGATAAACTCCCATATCTATTGAGTGAAATACCACAGTGTGCAATCACAGCAGCAAGAATTGTGACCTGTTGCCACAAGAAAAGGGCATCCAGTGAAGAACAAACACCATTGTAAATACAACCTATATTTATGTTTATTTATTTTCCCTTTTGTACTTTAACTATTTGCACATCATTACAACACTGTATATAGACATGATATGAAATTTGAAATGTCTTTATTATTTTGGAACTTTTGATAGTGTAATGTTTACTGTTAATTTTTTATTGTTCATTTCACTTGCTATGGCAATGTAAACATATGTTTCCCATGCCAATAAAGCCCTTAAATTGAATTGAGAGAGAAAGAAAGAGAGAGAGAGAGAGAGAGAGAGAGAGAGGGAGGGCGAGAGAGAGAGAGAGAGAGAGAGAGAGAGAGAGAGAGAGAGAGAGAGAGAGAGAGAGAGAGAGAGAGAGAGAGAGAGAGAGACTGTAGACTACTTCATCACAGACCTTAACCCAGAGTCTCTCAGAGCCTTCACAGTCAGCCCACTAACACCTCTCTCTGACCACAGTAAAATCACAGTGTATCTGAAAAGAGCAGAACCCAACCATGAAGCATCACGGCCCAATAAATTACATGGTACTAAACAGACCTATAGATGGAGTGCAAACAGTACAGAAATCTACCAAAAAGCAATTAGTAGCCAAAAAATACAATCTCTCCTGGACAACTTTTTAGCATTAACATTCTCCTACACCAATGAAGGTATAAATTTGGCCGTTTGGAACATAAACTTTATATTTGACAAATTAGCCTCCTTGGCTAATCTTAAGAAACATAAGAGCAAACCAAAAATAATAGATCATGAAAAATGGTTTGATAATGATTGCAAAAATCTAAGAAAGTCATTGAGAAATATATCTAATCATAAACACAGAGACCCAGACAACAAAAATATACGTCTTCAATATGGGGAAACACTGAAGCAATACAAACACACCCTAAGAACAAAAAAGGAACAGCACATTAGAAATCAGCTGGATGTGATTGAGGAATCCATAGAATCAAACCACTTCTGGGAGAATTGGAATAAATTAAACAAACCTCATAATGAGGAATTGGCTATCCAAAATGGGGATATGTGGAGAAATCACTTTGCAAACCTCTACAGCAGTATAACAAAGAGCCCAGAACAACAAGATATACAAGAAAAATTACAAATCCTTGAATCAGCAGTCAAAGACTATCAGAATCCTGTGGATACCCCAATTACAGAACAAGAATTATTGGAAAAACTTTGCACTCTCCAACCCAAAAAGGCCTGTGGTGCTGATGGTATTTTAAATGAAATGATCAAATATACAGACCACAAATTCAAATTGGCTATACTCAAACTCTTCAACATTATCCTAACTGCAGGTATTTTCCCCGATATTTGGAACCAAGGATTGATCACACCAATTTATAAAAATGGAGACAAATTTGACCCAAATAATTACAGAGGAATTTGCGTTAACAGCAACTTGGGGAAAATTCTCTGCAGTATCATAAACAGCAGACTACATAATTTCCTTGATGAACACAACGTCCTAAGCAGAAGCCAGATTGGATTTGTAAAAAATTATCGTACAACAGACCACATTTACACCCTCCAGACTCTAATTGACAAACAAGTAAATCAAAACAAAGGCAAAATCTACTCGTGTTTTGTAGACTTCAAGAAAGCATTTGATTCAATTTGGCACGAAGGTCTTTTTTACAAACTAATAGAAAGTGGTATTGGAGGGAAAACATATGATGTTATTAAATCAATGTACACTAAAAACAAATGTGCGATTAAAATCGGCAACAAGCAAACAGACTTCTTCTCTCAGGGACGTGGAGTGAAACAGGGCTGCCCAATAAGTCCAACACTATTTAACATCTACATTAACGAATTGGCAAAAACATTAGAAGAATCGTCAGCACCTGGTCTCACCCTACACAACACTGAAATCAAGTGTCTGCTGTACGCAGATGACCTGGTGCTACTGTCTCCCACTAAGGAGGGGTTACAGCAGCATCTAGATCATCTGCACAGATTCTGTCAGACCTGGGCCCTGACCGTTAATCTAAAAAAAACGAATATAATGATATTCCAAAAAAGGTCAGGAAATCAGGATGACAAATATAAATTCTATTTGGACACAGTTCTATTAGAACACACCAAAAATTACACATATCTAGGACTAAATATCAGCAACACAGGTAGCTTTCACATGGCTGTGAATGAGCTGAGAGACAAAGCAAGAAGAGCATTCTATGCCATTAAAAGGAATATTAAAATCGAAATTCCAATTAGAATCTGGCTCAAAAATTTCCAATCAGTTATAGAACCAATTGCTCTATATGGCAGCGAAGTATGGGGTCCGCTCTCTAATACTAAATTTACCAAATGGGACAAACATCCAATCGAAATACTGCATGCAGAGTTTTGCAAGACTGTATTGCAAGTGCAAAGAAAAACTCCAAATAACGCATGTAGAGCAGAATTGGGCCAATACCCCCTCCTTATTCGAATAGAAAAAAGAGCCATCACATTTTACAACCATCTAAAAACAAGTGACCCCAAAACATTCCATCACACAGCTCTACTATGTCAAGAGATGAAACAAGAGAAGAGTCCCCTCAGCCAGCTGGTTCTGAGGCTCAGTTCACTAACCAAAACCAACCTCATAGAGCCTCAGGACAGCACTCAGAAAATCTGGCCCAACCAAATCATCACAAAGCAAAAAGAAAAATATATCACCTATTGGAAAGACACCACAAAAAATCAAAGTAAACTTCAATGCTATTTGGCTCTAAACAGACAGTACATGGTGGCAGACTATCTGACCACTGTGACTGATAGAAAACTGAGAAAAACACTGACTAGGTACAGACTCAGTGAGCACAGTCTGGCTATAGAGACCGGTCGTCACAGGCAAACCTGGCTGCCCAGAGAGGACAGGCTGTGCGCACTCTGCCCCCGGGGAGAGGTAGAGACAGAGCTGCATTTCCTATTACACTGTGACAAATACTCAGACCTAAGAGAATCTTTCTTTCCCAAAATTATCATTCAGTACAACGAATTTGAAACTATAAAAGAGGAAGAAAAAATCTAATATTTATTGGGTGAAAAGCCAAAATGTGCGATTTTGGCAGCCAAATATGTGTCCTCCTGCCACAACCTGAGGGACAGCCAGTGAAAATTGTAATGTAATGTCAATAATATTTCCTGTTTTGTTTTGGCTTTCATAGCATGTAATGTGTCTTCTCAGTCAGGTTGAGACTGGTCGATTACTATTACTTTAATGTATTGTTATTCTCATTAATATTGTTGTTGTAGTTGCTGTTAATGGTAATCCCATTTCCACTACTACTATTATTATTGCTGTTGGTCCCACCATTTTTGTTATATGTATACTTTGACAATGTAAGTAATTTAACTTGCCATGTCAATAAAGTCTATTGAATTGAATTGAATTGAATTGAATTGAGAGAGAGAAGAGTGATGACAGCAGAAGGTGAGTGGTGATCTAGATAAAGAGAGATGACAGATATGTTTGTTTAGCTCCTTCGTGATTAAGGCGGCTTGGTGAACGATGTGTGTTTAGCTGTGTTTTGTCTGACTCTGTCTGTGTGTGTGTGTGTGTGTATGCACGTGTTTGTGTGTGTGTGTATGCATGTGTGTGTCTGACTGTGTGTATTTTGCGCTGCGTCGTCTCTGTGTGTTTTTACATGTGCCCTTCTGGCCTCATTTGCTTTTGAAGTAAAATAACCCAGGGATGTTTGGTACAAGTGGGACAGGAAAAACCTGTGGATGAGATTGAAAAAGGAAGGGAGAGAGAGAGAAAATGAGCGAAAGAGGGCTGTAGAGGTGGAGAGAGAGGGAGGGGGGTAGAGAGAGAGCGTGAGACAGACAGAGAGAAAGAGAGAGAGGTTGGTAAAAGTTTGATCAGGGTTAAGTCTCTGCGTGGTCTGTAGTTTGTGGCTGGGGGAATAGCCAGGTCCCAGATTACAGCAGATATAACATCTCTCTCTTTCCCCCCTCTCTCTCTCCCCCCTCTCTCTCTCTCTCCCCCCTCTCTCTCTCTTCCCCCATCTCTCTCTTTCCCTGCTCTCTCTCGCTTTCCCCCCTCTCTCTCTCTCTCCCTCTCTTTCCCCCCTCTCCCTCTCTTTCCCCCCCTCTCTCTCTTTCCCCCCTCTCTCTCTCTCCCCCTCTCTCTCGCTTCCCCCCCCTCTCTCTCTCGCTCTCTCTCTTCCCCCCCTCTCTCTTTCCCCCCCTCTCTCTCTTCCACCCCTCTCTCCCCCCTCTCTCCCTCTTTGTCTTTATTTCTGTTTCCTGTTGTAAATGGAGCGTTCATTGAACAGCAGTAAGTCTTTAAGTAAACACCTCTCCCTGGAGAACTCCCAACTGCCTGGAAGAACCCCTACTGAAGTCGAAAATTCACAGATAACGCAAAACTACTACAACATATTTTGCTACTATATTATTATTTATTTTTTTACCTTTATTTAACTAGGCAAGTCAGTTAAGAACACATTCTTATTTACAATGACGGCCTACCAAAAGGCAAAAGGCTGGGACGGGGGGCTGGGATTCAAAATAAAAATATGTATAAAAATATAGGACAAAACACACATCACGACAAGAGAGACACCACAACACTACATAAAGAGAGACCTAAGACAACAACATAGCATGGCAGCAACACATGAAAACACAGCATGGTAGCAACACAACATGACAACAACATGGTAGCAGCACAACATGGCAGCAGCACAACATGGTAGCAGCACAAAATATGGTACAAACATTATTGGGCACAGACAACAGCACAAAGGCAAGAAGGTAGAGACAACAATACATCATGTGAAGCAGCCACAACTCTCTACTATATCATTACTAACATATTGCTAATATTACCAAGGCTGAACTACTACTACTAATAATAAATCTACTATTGTGGTCAAAACTACAAATTCAATAGTTAAAAGTCCCACGTGTCCCATCTACATTCTTCAATATTATGATACCTTTACTCAGAAGCTGTAACTGGCAAAAAAGCAATGGAGGGAATTAAATTAGCATCAATTAGTGCAGTTTCCAAAATAAAAACTCTCTCTCTCTCTCTCTCTCTCTCTCTCTCTCTCTCTCGCTCTCTCATCACATACCAATCACACACACCAAGACAGGCACACACACACCAAGACAAACACTCTCACACACACACACACACACACACACACAGCCCCCTGCCCCATTATGTGTTGGGTCTTTGTTGGGAGTGTGTAGGTCCAGGGATTAACGCAGATCTGGAACCATGAATAGGACCAGGCGGTGTTTGTGTGTGAGTATGAATAGGACCAGTCTGGGGCTTGGCTCCTGCTGAATTAATTACACTAATTAGCTCCTTAATTGCATACATTAAAACTTTGGTTAGAGAGTCTGGGGCCGGGAGAGCGAGTAGGGCCGGGGGAGAGAGTAGGGCCGGGGGAGCGAGTAGGGCCGGGGGAGAGAGTAGGGCCGGGGAGAGAGTAGGGCCGGGGGAGAGAGTAGGGCCGGGGGAGCGAGTAGGGCCGGGGAGAGAGTAGGGCCGGGGGAGAGAGTAGGGCCGGGGGAGAGAGTAGGGCCGGGGGAGAGAGTAGCGCCGGGGGAGAGAGTAGCGCCGGGGGAGAGAGTAGGGCCGGGGGAGAGAGTAGGGCCGGGGGAGCGAGTAGGGCCGGGGGAGCGAGTAGGGCCGGGGGAGAGAGTAGGGCCGGGGGAGCGAGTAGGGCCGGGGGAGAGAGTAGGGCCGGGGGAGAGAGTAGGGCCGGGGGAGAGAGTAGGGCCGGGGGAGAGAGTAGGGCTGGGGAGAGAGTAGCGCCGGGGGAGAGAGTAGGGCCGGGGGAGAGAGTAGGGCCGGGGGAGAGAGTAGGGCCGGGGGAGAGAGTAGGGCCGGGGAAAGAGAGTAGGGCCTGGGGAGAGAGTAGGGCCGGGGGAGAGAGTAGGGCCGGGGAAAGAGAGTAGGGCCGGGGAGAGAGTAGGGCCGGGGGAGAGAGTAGTGCCGGGGGAGAGAGGGATCATTCACACACAAATTAAAGCAGACACACTTCAAATGTGATTGATTATACTGTATATTTTAGGGTGGGGGGTGAGTTTGTGTGTGTGTGTGTGTGAGTGAGGAGAACAGAGAGGATTGAATAGGAATGGTTAATGTACTAAAGCTTATTTTCCTTAAACCTCGCTCTACTGTATCTGTTTAACTCAATGATTCCACGCCACACACACACACAATTTCATGCTATACTCTGCATTACGGTTCCATGTCATTCAAGAAGCTGAACACACTGACTACGATATACTCAAGACTCATATCGACCAATGACATGGCCCTATCTCTATCTAAGCATGTTGGGAAGGTTTACATAGACGATTACATCATCAAGATCATTAGTCACACCACCGTACAGATCCACCCCACCCCTTTAGCATTTTTTACGATTAAAAAAACCTTGGCTCACCATGGCATCCACCAGAGGTGAAAGCAGACTGAAGAAAAACATAACCGCAACATGTAAAGTGTTGGTACCATGTTTCATGAGCTGAATGAAAAGATCCCAGAAATGTTCCACACACACAAAAAAGCTTATTTCGGCACAAATTTGTTTACATCCCTGTTAGTGAGCATTTCTCCTTTGCCAAGATAATCCTTGTGCTGGGGACTATAACAAGTTATTTCTGGTCACTAATCTGGATACGCGCACCCACCTTTGCATGTCAATGCTGATTACGGGACATTGGTCAACAATGAAAATGTGCAACTTTTTGGTTCTGAAGCATATGTGAGAATTTAACGACGACTTGCGGGCAGCGGGTTCAGAAAAAAAAAACTAAAATGTTTGGGTAAATTATACCACCACTGAAAAGGGCACTTTGGAGACTGGAAGGGCAAAGGGGCATGTGCTCTGCACAGGTAGAGCTGTCTTTATATGTGCCTGATTGTAAAGACATTCTGCGATTGTCATTTAGGCCCACACTAGCCTGAATTGATGCATGTTCCGCGCGCCTCGGTCTCGCGCATCTCAGTCTCGGCCACTCACCTCCCGCCTTGGCAAAATGTAAGTGTTCTCATCCAAACAAAACGCAATTTGGAGTGTATACCACCCAGATGCAAGTCAATTTGCTAATTTACCATGTGGCTGACATGCGGTAATGTTAAATAATGGTGTAATAGCCTATAGTTTTCTTGGCATTTTGTGTGATAGGCTCACGTTTTACTGGTACTGCGTACCCCCACTATTTATTTTTCCGGGATGCCATACAGGGCCGTCTTACTTTCACCCCTGCATACACCATGCGCTGAATTAGGCTTTTGGCTTCAGATTCCCTGTCGAATGGTACACTACATTGCCAAAAGTATGTGGGCACCCCTTCAAATTAGTGGATTCGGCTATTTCAGACACACCCTTGGCTGACAGGTGTATAAAATCGAGCACACAGCCATGAAATCTCCATTATTGTGAAGTGGAAATGTCTAGGAGCAACAACGGCTCAGCCGTGAAGTGATAGGCCACACAAGCTCACAGAACGGGACCACCGAGTGTTGAAGCGCGTAGCGGTAAAAATCGTCTGTCCTCGGTTGCAACACTCACTACCGAGTTTCAAACTGCCTCTGGAAGCAACGTCAGCACAAGAACTGTTCGTCGGGAGCTTCATGAAACGGGTTTCCATGGCCGAGCAGCTGCACACAAGCCTAAGATCACCATGCGCAATGCCAAGCATTGGCTGGAGTGGTGTAAAGCTCGCTGCCATTAGGCTCTGGAGCAGTGGAAACACGTTCTCTGGAGTGATGAATCACGCTTCACCATCTGGGTTTGGCGGATGCCAGGAGAACGCTACCTGCCCAAATGTATAGTGCCAACTGTAAAGTTTGGTGGAGGAATAATGGTCTGGGGCTGTTTTTCCATGGGTCGGGCTAGGCACCTTAGTTTCAGTGAAGGGAAATCTTAACGCTACAGCATACAATGACATTCTAGACGATTCTGTGCTTCCAACTTTGTGGCAACAGTTTGGGGAAGGCCCTTTCCTGTTTCAGCATGACAATGCCCCCGTGCACAAAGCGAGGTCCATACAGAAATGGTTTGTCGAGATCGGTGTGGAAGAACTTGACTGGCCGGCACAGAGCCCTGACCTCAACCCCATTGAACAACTTTGGGATTAATTGGAACGCTGACTGCGAACCAGGCCTAATCGCCCAACATCAGTGCCTGACCTCACTAATACTCTTGTGGCTGAATGGAAGCAAGTCCCTGCAGCAATGTTCCAACATCTAGTGGAAAGCCTTCCCAGAAGAGTGGAGGATGTTATAGCAGCAAAGGGGGGACCAACTCCATATTAATGCCCATGATTTTGGAATGAGATGTTCAACAGGCAGGTGTCCACATACTTTTGGCCACGTCGTGTATGAAGCCCAAAAAACAGACCCTTGAAGGAAAGGGAGTTAGAGGGAGGAAGGAGAGGAGGGATGGAGGGAGTGGGGAGGGAAAGGGGCTATGGGAACAGGCTGTAGAAATGGCTTCTTGTGTTTGTGAAAATGTACTCAAAATACCTTTAAAACTGAGTTAGTGACACCACAACAGATCGGCTCGTATTTATAAAGTGTCTCATATTAGGAGTGCTGATCTAGAATCAGTTCCCTCCTGTCTCACTCCCTCTCTTATTCTTCCTCTCTGTCTCACTCCCTCTCTTATTCTCCCTCCTCATCTCCCTCTCTGTCTCACTCCCTCTCTTATTCTCCCTCCTCATCTCCCTCTCTGTCTCACTCCCTCTCTTATTCTTCCTCTCTGTCTCACTCCCTCTCTTATTCTCCCTCCTCATCTCCCTCTCTGTCTCACTCCCTCTCTTATTCTTCCTCTCTGTCTCACTCCCTCTCTTATTCTCCCTCATCATCTCCCTCTGTCTCACTCCCTCTCTTATTCTCCCTCCTCATCTCCCTCTCTGTCTCACTCCCTCTCTTATTCTCCTTCTCCGTCTCCTCTCTCTCATTCTCCTTCTATTTTTCCTAGCAAACAGCTGAAGGAGTGATGCTCCAATCCCTCTGGAACACTATAATCTCTCTCCTCATTCATACAGCATACATCTTACACTGCCTGCCTGTTTAAAGACAAGCTTACCCCAAAACCCACACTGTGTGCATGTTTGTTTGTGTGTGTGTGTTCGAAAGAAGACTGATTGCTGGTTTATACACCAGTTTGATTTACAGGGGGGTCGGCCCAGGCCCCAGTGTGCGCGTGGGCGTGTGTCTCTGCGCTTCAGCTGTGTGTACCTTTGTGTGGTGTTGTGGAGTGTCTGCTGTGTGTGAATGTGTTCATTATGTCATTACGGGTCATGTTTGCCTGAACCTGGTCCACTAAATCAAAGCCATGTTAGCGTGCTAATGCATTAGCAGCCCTGCCAGAAGGCCCAGAGGTCAATGGAGAGGTGCGCTACGGGATAAAATCCCCCCATTCCTCAGATACACATCCCTCCACAAGTGGTTCCTAGGCAGAAAGCTGGACAATGGTGGCTTTGTCTGCACTGCGGGAGGAGTATGAAAGAAGAAGTGGCGAAGGATGCAAACAGTGTGTGTGTGAGAGACAGTGTGGGGAGGTTAAACAATGTTAACCAGTCCCAATCCAATTAAGGAGAACACACACACACACAGAGGCATACAGTGCCTTGCAAAAGTATTCATCCCGCTTGGCGTTTTACCTATTTTGTTGCATTACAACCTGTAATTTAAATTGATTTTTATTTGGATTCCATGTCCAAATAGTGAAATGAAAAAAATTACTTGTTTCAAAAAATTATACAAAATTAATAACGGAAAAGTGGTGCGTGCATATTTATTCACCACCTTTGCTATGAAGCCCCTAAATAAGATCTGGTGCAACCAATTACCTTCAGAAGTCACATAATTAGTTAAATAAAGTCCACCTGTGTGCAATCTAAGTGTCACATGATCTGTCACATGATCTCAGTATATATACACCTGTTCTGAAAGGCCCCAGAGTCTGCAACACCACTAAGCAAGGGGCACCACCAAGCAAGCGGTACCACGAAGACCAAGGAGCTCTCCAAACAGGTCAGGGACAAAGTTGTGGAGAAATACAGATCAGGGTTGGGTTATAAAAAAATATCAGAAACTTTGAACATCCCACGGAGCACCATTAAATAAATTATTAAAGAATGGAAAGAATATGGCACCACAACAAACCTGCCAAGACAGGGCCGCCCACCAAAACTCACAGACCAGGCAAGGAGGGCATTAATCAGAGAGGCAACAAAGAGACCAAAGATAACCCTGAAGGAGCTGCAAAGCTCCACAGCGGAGATTGGAGTATCTGTCCATAGGACCACTTTAAGCCGTACACTCCACAGAGTTGGGATTTACGGAAGAGTGGCCAGAAAAAAAGCCATTGCTTAAAGAAAAAAATATGCAAACACATTTGGTGTTCGCCAAAAGGCATGTGGGAGACTCCCCAAACATATGGAAGAAGGTACTCTGGTCAGATGAGACAAAAATGTAGCTTTTTGGCCATCAAGGAAAACGCTTTGTCTGGCGCAAACCCAACACCTCTCATCACCCCAAGAACACCATCCCCACAGTGAAGCATGGTGGTGGCAGCATCATGCTGTGGGGATGTTTTTCATCGGCAGGGACTGGGAAACTGGTCAGAATTGAAGGAATGATTAATGGCGCTAAATACAGGGAAATTCTTGAGGGAAACCTGTTTCAGTCTTCCAGAGATTTGAGACTGGGACGGAGGTTCACCTTCCAGCAGGACAAGCATACTGCTAAAGCAACACTCGAGTGGTTTAAGGGGAAACATTTAAATGTCTTGGGATGGCCTAGTCAAAGCCCAGATTATTTCTTGTTTGTTTCACAAATTTTTTTATTTTGCACCTTCAAAGTGGTAGGCATGTTGTGTAAATCAAATGATACAAACCCCCCAAAATATCCATTTAAATTCCAGGTTGTAAGGCAACAAAATCGGAAAAATGCCAAGGGGGTGAATACTTTCGCAAGCCACTGTAGTTTCACATACACGTCTTTGCACACAGTGACAAACACAGCGACACACACACAGCGACACACACACAGTGACACACACACAGCGACAAATACACACACACACACAGCGACAGCCACACTATCTCACAGACAGCAGTGCTGCTTTGACTGCTGACCTAAATCGGGAAAGAGGCCTGTCACTTTTTTTTTACTCACACTCTCACCACACATCTATCTCTTTATCTCTCTCTCTCTCTTTATCTCTCTCTCTTTATCTCTCTCTCTCCTTCTCTCTCTCCCTCCCTCTGTTAATGTCTCGCCACTTTCACAACACATTTTTGTAACAAACCCAATGTTCTTCCTCTTCCCCAAAATACTGTACCACTCCTTCTTTCATTCCACCCTATATCCCTCAATGTTTCATCACTCTCTTTTCTGTTTCACTCCAAATGGTTTTGTCTCGCTAATGGAGGGTACCCAAATATTCATGCTGGTATTTGTTGAATGTTCAACAACGGGTTGGTCAAAACTATCATTGTGATTGGTTGAGATGTGTTCTAAGCCATACAAAAAAAACGGTTTAGCATGGGTAAGCCTATGACGCAAAAATGGGCATCTTGTTTTCTGGTTCATCTGAGAAATCCCTGGTCATCCAGTGTCCCATCAGCCCTGCCAGCCAATTCATTAACTTGATCTCCAGTGTAAAAATAGACATTATTTCCCCTTGCTTCTAGCCTAACATTTGGTTTGCAACAATGGGGGTTTGTACAAACATTGCTGTCTGTCTCTCGACATTTGCAACATTGTTTCAATCTTGACATTCGATCTCCATAGTCCTATTGAGAATTAACGTGTCAGGACTAGACGGCCATCTTCTCTCAGCCGGTCGAAATCATGAATCAGCATCATTTTTATGGATATATATACAAAGAAATTTCAATAGAAAAACAGTTTAAATGACATGAAATGCAGCTACAGTAGTTTGCTGTCTTACCAGCTTCAGTTTGCATTAGCTGTGTAGTTGGCTAGCTCCTCTGAACAGTGTCCTGATGAGAGAGCACATTTTCTATGCCAGGTGAAATCGTGCATCATTAGCTCATTGATATGGATGTATCCAAAACAGCTTAAACAAACGCAAATGCAGCTACTTTGCTGTTATTATAGCTGCACTGTTTGACCTGACTGTGTTAGCCATAGTTGGCTAGCTAGCAAGCAAGGGATAAGAGCTTTGCCAACCAGCATGGCAATGGAACATTTAGAACGAACGATATCGAACAAAAAGACTTAACAACTGGGTCGCGTCTCTGGCAACCTAACCGATTGAATGAATGGCCAGCCAGCTTGGCTAGCAACCATAGATGTGTCGGGACTAGGCCTATATTTTAGTTGAGGGATTAAATAGTAGCCTATGAATACATTTATCAAAATAACGTTTTTTATTTAATTGGTAACTCGTTGTAGAAAAGCAATTCTACACTCGAGGTTGTGCAAAACAACTTTTTTAGCATGCACTCTTGTGTATAATTGCTTTATTTGTTGTGTGTGTGCATGTGTGACACTGTCAGAGTAGATATACTGGCTCTAACAGATGCCTAGTGTCAGTGCGTCTGTCAGTTGTTATTTGTAGAACGTGCGTCTGTCAGTTGTGTGTCAGTAGCAGGACTGTTAGGGACGATGATTGTGATAACTAATCTAGCATCTTAACACCTCTGTGTCATTCTGTGTGTGTGTGTCACTCTGTCTCTTATCAATGTCATGTTTAGATAAGCCCTACAGCTATTTAAGCCTAACACATCATCACATGCTATGTAAGTGTTTCAATGGCTTTAGATCAGGGATGGGCAACTTTGATGGGGGTGGGGGCCACAAAGAATCTGAACTCATCATGAGGGTTTGCAGTGGCTCGAAGGTCTGTATGCGCACATTCATACCCACACATGCAGTCAGTGCCGGCCTTTTGGGGGCCCTAAGTGAAAAATATTTTAGCCAGCGGAGAGATCTTTTTTTTTTTTTTTAGTTAATTTCCTGCAATTCTACACATTTTGCTATGGGGCGTAGAGAAAATGCTGCAGTTTTAAAGCAAGTTTGCTGCAATTCTACACATTTTGCCATGGGGTGGAGAGAAGATTTAGAAATTGTATAACCAATTTCATGCAATTCTAAAAATGTTGCCATGGGGCGGAGAGAAAAATGTGAATTTATTTATATGATATCTGAGTGAGAGTGACTAACAAAATCAATGGGGGCACCCCGGTCGGTAATTCGACCATGATTACTACAAGTTTAGATAGCTGGCTAGACTAACTTACCAATCTAAAAAAATTTAGCTGACATGAGCTAATTGAGCGACTGACATAAAAAGAGAAAAACTGTTGATGCACAACCAAATTGCACCTTCTGTATTCTACTATTCTAACTCTCAACAGTAAGTTGAGACTCCGACTAGAGGTTGACATGGGAACAGGACTCCCGGGTCTTGCAGGTCCCAAGGGATTCTGGCAGGAATGGGAGTCAAGTTCTAGAGTCAAGTTCGGGACAGGACTGGACAGGATCAACAAACCACAGGAACGGACAGTACAGGAATAGATATAAACATGGTTTTTTGGGCGGAAATATGTCAGCATTTCATAAAAAACAACAACTGTGTAGGCTAAGCCTAATATAGTTTACTTCATAAACATTTATTTAAAAAAGGGGCATTCCCCCCTCCCCCTTCCGTCGGCTCATTCTCGCGCCTCGGTCCAGTTATAGCCAGTCACTTTAGGCTACCTCAGATGCCAATCTACGTCAGTAGGCTAAATGATGAAGCCTTCAATAGAGGAATTGCAACGTCTTGTTGCAGCCAAGGACCCATCATTAATGGAGTTGTCTTTGACAATGAAGAAACCGAGTACATGGCTTGTAAAAAATGCTAGGGTTTAATCAAATAGGCTTCCAACCGGAGAGCGGGACAAATGGCCTGAAGCGGCATTGCTGCAATACTCCCAACAACTTTACCTTCAAGCTCAATTCTTCACATATTAAACTAAACCGTGCCATCTGAGGTGAAGAGTGAAATAAAATATATTGACTTATGCAGTAGCCTACTGCCACTCAGTAAAAAAAAAAAAAAAGTTTTATGTTCATGTTGTACATGTTCATGTTGTACATTTTAATGTGTTGTAAATGTTCATATGTGCGCAGTGCTCAGCTGTAGGCTACAGTTATATGTCAGAGCAGACCCTCCTGCTGGGGTCTCTGTCCTCATCCTCAAGCTTAATCGATCTAAATTTAGGTCATTTACAATACGCTCTTATCCAGGGCGACTTAGGCCTACAGTCAGTGCATTTAACTAAGAAAGGTAAGACAACCACATATCACAGTCGCATATTGCATTACTGAAATATAATATAAATACTTCCTAAACAAACTCAATAGCCTTCATATTTGTGTGCGCAACAATTAGCATGGGACGGGAGTGATCTTTATCGGGAAGGGACAGGAAAGTTCTGAGGTTATAGAACTGTTGCGGGATCAGGACAATACAGGAACATAATTGACAGGACAAGACGGGACAGGAATGAATATTCACTCCCGTGTCAACCTCAAACCTGTGGGCCTACAAAAGGGGTCCCGCGGCCCACCATCCCTGCTTTGGATGCTGTGTTCTAATGCATGTTAGTGGTCTTTTTAGAACTGGTATGGGTACAGTATTGTTGTTTAGTTTATAATATTAGAGGTTTGGATGCAGATGCCTGAGCTTATCCTAAATCAGTTCTTTTATTGACTTTATGTTGCTGTTTGAAACAATAAGAAGAACATGAGGATTAGAATTAGTTTCATCTGTAATATTTAGCTATGGTTAGCTAATTAATAATTCCTACTTAATATTATTCAGTTTCAAATCGATAAACTCTTCACTTCTCTCATCCTCCCCATCCCTTGTTCCCTCCCTCCCTCCCTCCTTCCCCCTGTTCTTTACTCCCATCTTCTCCCCCATGGTTGTGTTAGCTAGCCTCTGTGCTGATGAGTGGGAAACTCAAATCTGCTGGATTTAACCTCTTCATATATTCAGCAGATATAGATTTCTCTCAGTCCCTCGTTCCCTCACCTCTTCGACCCGTCTCCTCCCCGTCTGCACCTCCCTCCATCCTTTTCCTCACTCTCTCTAAAGTCATTGGAGAGTCAATTACACAAACACACAAATGGACATACACATGCATAATAAAACGTATACAAACAAACACACACACACACACACACACACACACACACACACACACACACACACACACACACACACACACACACACACACACACACAGTAAACTCATGCATATGGAGTTCATTTAGGCTGCAGTGCAGCACTCCCTCCCTCCTTCCCGCTCTCTCTCTCTCTCTCTCTCTCTCTCTCTCTCCCCCCTCCTCTGTATTCTCTTTCTCACTTCCTCTCCCTCTCTCTTTCTATTCTATTCTCTGTCGTTTATTCCAGCTTAACCCTGATTAATAAACCAGTGTGTGGCTCCCTCTGCATTATTAAATACATCCTCACTACTGTAAACAGAAACAGTGGCACTGTGTCCAGCCAGCTAGGGCCAGAGAGAGAGAGGGAGACTCTCACACCAACTTAGTCTAAGGGCTCGATTAAATCCATACCGCCGAAGTTCAGCACTATAGCGGGTTTGAAATGTAAAGGGGATTTCTGAATGAGCCGACATATGCGGTGTTTACCATGAATGCAGAACATTGCCTATACATTTAAAATCCCACTATAGCGCTGAACTTGGGCAATACGGATCGAATCGAGCCCTAACTCTCAGGTAGACATTTTCCACTCAGCTTTTCCATTCTATTATTCCTATTGGGCTGGATGATGGTTTATCTGTCTGCCATTGTGTATGTGTGACAGCGATGGGCTCTCCGTGCTTCTCTGTGCATATATTTGAGAGAACGGTTGTGTGTACGTATACATATGTTAGCGTGTGTATCGACTTGAGTGTGTGTGTATCGAACGTGTGTGTATGTGTCGCGCACAGGGAGAGGTGATTGAAAGTGACCGTGGTGTTTCAGTGTCACAGCAGCAGACAAGATGCTGTCTCTCTCTCTCTGTCAGGCTCCTCTTACTTTCTATTCACATCAATGTACACATTCACTGGCATGTGCCCTCTCTCTCTCTCTCTCGCTCTCTCTCTTTATCCATCCCTCTCTTTCTCTCCATCTATCCCTCTTCCTTTTCCTCTACTTCCCTCTATCGCTGTCTTTCTGTCTATCCCTGTCTCTCTCGCACTCTGTTGGTCTTCCTGTCTCTCTCTCACACTCTGTTGGTCATCCTGTCTCTCTCTCTCGCACTCTGTTGGTCATCCTGTCTCTCTCTCTCGCTCTGTGAAAGGACACCTGCATGTCTGCAACGGCAACTACATAACCTCCCCCTTTCACTCATTTCTTTCTCTATCTCATTCCCTCGTTCCCTACCTCTGGCCCTCTATTATCCACTTCCTATTTCTCTGACACAAATGCCTTTCTCCCTGTGTATCTCCTTCATTTATCTCTACTCCTCCCCTCTCACATTCCTCTCTCATCCCTGTTCTCTCTCGCCCTCTCTCATCAGTATTTTCTTCTACGAGGTGAGCAGTGCTGATTTACAATAAGCTTTTGAGAAGCTGACTCTTCAGGATCACTGACTCTAGATCAGTCAAAGACAAAATATTTCATTTAAGAAGCTGCTGCTGTAGGCAGGATGGCTGACTTGCGATCAGTGAATGGAAAGAGGTTTCATCCTCCGCTCTCTGACAACAAAGACAGAAGGAAACAACTAGTGCCATCTATACTCCTCTCTGTCTCTTATGGGGACAAGGAGAGATGGCAGCCGTCCACGAGGTGTGTGTGTGTGAGACAGGGATCTGGCATCTGCTTTCAAAGAGGCTTGATCTGTGGTTCAGCTACAGATATCAGGAGTGTGTGTGTCACTGAAGAGCTTTGAAAAGAGAGAGAGAGAGAGAGAGAGAGAGAGAGAGAGAGAGAGAGAGACTCTTTACAACCAAGACAAGTCTCTCTCTCCCCCACCTCACACTCTCTCCTTATCTCGCTCTCTTTCCTTCGCTCTCTACATCCCTCCTCCCCCTCCATCTCTTCCTCGCTTCAGTTCGGTCCAACATTTCCCTCTCTCATATCAGTCTACGTTCCAGCTCATTTAGTCCACTGTGAATAAATTAACACATGCTAAGGTAGGTTAATTACAAGACATTTCTCTGAGGGGAAAGACTCACATCTGAACTTTGCACGCATGCACGCACACACACACACACCTTCTACTACATGTACATGCACACACACTCAGGTAAACACATTATCATAATGGCAATCTGAATCAAGAAAACACACTTGAGAAACATGTCCAGTACACATTAATAACATTAAATAATTGACCCAGACCCCCACAATGTAACAACTTCACACACAAAAACACAGACACCAAGTCAACATCAAACCATCTATCTTCTCCCAATTTTCCACACGCACCTCGTGTCTCTCTCTCTCTCTCTCTCTCTCTCTCCCTCCCTCCCTCCCTCCCTCCATCTCTCTATCTCTCTGAGTGTCTGTGTGTGTGACCTTGCGTTTGAGCCCTCATTGATTAGGGCTGGAGCTGTCAATCGATCCTTTAGTCTGTCTGAGGGAAGATAAAACACGGGACACCCCGGTTGCCATGTCTGGCTAGACATAGAATGGATCTGGCAACCCAGTGGTTCTCATCTGAACCCTTCATAACACAGCATGGAATTCTAGCGGCCGATGTTGTGGGCAAACACACCTGGTCTAACATACACGCACGTACGTGTATACATGCAAGCATGCACCTCAACCCACTGCATATCCTTAACACAAAACACACAGGCATGCATGTATGTACTACACACACACTAAACACACACACACACACACAGGGGCCTATTGTGAATGTTGCAGTGGGCTAACACACCTAAGCAGATCTAATCTGAAAAATGCAGCTCTGCTGATTGTGAGTGAGTGCATACTTGGGAGTACTGATATGATACGCTCTCCCCACCGTGCCTCTCAAACACACACAGGCATGATGATACTAGATATAGCACAGAAACTGGTAGGCAAATATAGAACAGAAGTAGCTAGGTATGAGGGAAGCGAATGGATTCGGTTCGTCTATAGTTCACTGTCTCTCATTCTCTCTCTCTTTCTCCATTTCCACTTCTTCTTGGCTCTCTCTTTATTTTCTTCCACCCATGAGATGAAGTGAAAAGAGCATTAATACACCTGAGTGAATGGGGCTCCCAGGTGCGTAGGAGAGAATCTACAGTATAGCAATCAAATAATGTTTTACACAGAGCTCATGTTTGGGTTGGCAAGGCCATGTGTGTGTGTGCGAGTGCCTGTGCGAGTGCCTGTGTGTGCCAGAATGAGTGTGTGTTAGAGTTCTCCTGAACTCCTGAATCCACTAGCTCCCTCATAGTGTTGTGTGTACTTAAAAAACAACCCAGAGAGGTTTCACTTGATGTGACCTGAGAGATTGTTTTATGTGATACACACGCTTGGCTTGGCTGGCGTTGATGACCTCGTCACGTATTCACACGTCCTAACCCCAAACAAACCCAAATGAAAACAAAACAAATAGCTGGATACCCAGTCACTGGAAGTCTGGCAATAACAATAAATCAGCGAAGCAGAGGAGAAACGCAATATAACACAACCACATGTAAGCAGAACCCCCCCACACACACACTGCAATTCTCCCCGCTCACCGATGATGTAGTAATCAGCGTTGGTTTTGAACTCGTGTCCCCACAGGTTAGGAGAGTACTCCTGGAACTTGATGGTGAACCTCATGTCATTGTTGGGCTTGTCACAGGTGAGGAGCAGGTTGGGTGCACCCGTCACCTCACACCTGTCCGCCTGCTCACGTGACGACACCAGGTACAGCTTGTAGAACTCGTACTCGGCGGGGGCCCGCTGGCTGGGGGGGTCCGACGACGGACAGATGAGATCCAGACGATCCCCAATCTGAGGGTAGAGGACGTAGCCCTTATCGTCCAAAAACCTAGAGGGAGAGAGACAGAGAGAGAGAGAGAGAGAGAGAGAGAGGAGAGAGAAAGAGAGCGGGAGAGACAGAGAGAGAGAGAGAGAAAGAGAGGAGAGAGAAAGAGAGTGGGAGACAGAGAGAGAGAGAGAAAGAGAGGAGAGAGAAAGAGAGCGGGAGAGACAGAGAGAGAGAGAGAGAAAGAGAGGAGAGAGAAAGAGAGTGGTAGACAGAGAGAGAGAGAGAAAGAGAGGAGAGAGAAAGAGAGCGGGAGAGACGGAGAGAGAGAGAAGGAGAGAGAAAGAGAGAGGGAGAAAAGAAAAAGAGAGGTTAGTGTCACTTGTAAAGACTAATCAACATAAGCTATAGTAAGTGTTTCTCCATCTTCGTTCGGTGAAGGCAGTTGTTTGTCCTCTTTTTTAAGGACACGTTCAGCGAGCTGTGTAAACCTCCAGATGGCTGAGACGCAAACCCAACCCCCTCACCTCCCTACTCATCCAACAGTTATTTGATGAACACAACGCTACTACGGCTAACAGCACACCACAACGCTAGTACGGCTAACAACACAGAGCACTGTTAGCCTATCTGTAACCTGTTAGCATTAGCATGATTCTCTAGTAGTAACAGATAGTGAATGGGTAATTTAGCCTGTGTGACCCAAAATATGCTAATTGAGTAGCTGTTAACATGTTTGGCTAGCAGCATACACCTTAAAGGAATGGAGAATTTCGTCCTTGACCCTGCAGATGTTAGTGGAGAAGCTAGCCTAGCCTAGCCTAGTGCTAGTGTAGAAGAGGTCTGCAGCAGCAGAGGAACTTGGCATTCCTGTTCTCATCACCGGGGTCAGGAGGTTATCACTGAGCACTTACACTGAGAGAGGGAAACTCTCACTGCACTCAACACACACCCCCGCACCAAGAAAGCACAGTAGAGGGCTGGGCTGGGCCTCACACACTAACAGGCACAGATACACACACACACGCGCAGACAGACAGAAACGCACAGGCACACACACATGCACATAAACCATTTATAGAAGGTCTACTATAGATTCCTGTCACATAGGCATTTGCTAAGGGGCTTTGATGTACACAATAACACACTCAGGAGATACTAACACACATACCCATACAAATCGCTTACTGAAAGCACATTCACGTACACGCCCCATCTTATTTGTGTGTGTTATCTGATGGTGGATTGGAGCCTGAGTCACAGTAGACCTCAGCAAAAGAATGGCAGAGCAAACAGCGCGTCTGAGAACTGCACTTAGCGGATGGAGGGAGAGAGAGAGAGAGAGAGAGAGGAGAGAGAGAGAGAGAGGAGAGAGAGAGAGAGGAGAGAGAGAGAGAGAGAGAGAGAGAGGGGGGGGGGGAGAGGAGAGAGAGAGAGAGAGGGAGAGAGAGAGGGGGGGGAGAGGAGAGGAGAGGAGAGAGAGAGAGAGAGAGAGAGAGAGAGAGAGAGAGAGAGAGAGAGAGAGAGAGAGAGAGAGAGAGAGAGAGAGAGGGAGAGAGAGGAAGAGAGAGAGAGAGAGAGAGAGAGAAGAGAGAGAGAGAGAGAGATAGAGAGAGAGAGAGAGAGAGAGAGAGAGAGAGAGAGAGAGGGGGAGAGAGAGGAGAGAGAGAGAGAGAGAGAGAGAGAGAGAGAGAGAGAGAGAGAGAGAGAGAGAGAGAGAGAGAGAGAGAGAGAGAGAGAGAGAGAGGGGGAGAGAGAGGAGAGAGAGAGAGAGAGAGAGAGAGAGAGAGAGAGAGAGAGAGAGAGAGAGAGAGAGAGAGAGAGAGAGAGAGAGAGAGGGGTAGGGGGAAAGGGAAAGGAGGGGTAGGTGGAAGGGGTGAGTGAGTGATGGAAAAATGCTACCGGGTAGGCAGGTGTAATGTCAAACCAGAGGGAGAAGGAGGAAGTAAAGGTATGTTTAAAACGGAAAGACTGAGAGGGAGAGAGACATAGGTAGAACAACATGTGGGAAGATAAACTAAGGAGAGATCTCAAATACAGATGTCTGTCAGAAACTGAAAGAGAGCAAACAGAGAAACAGACAAAGAGACAGAAAGACAAAAGCAAGTAAGAAAAACGAGTGATAGAAAACATAAACAGGTATAGAGATGCTTGTTACACTATATGGTTAACAGTAGCCCTAGTTGTTGAGTTAGCCCCGTGTGGTGGCGCTATGCAGGCTCACGAAGAATCTTTATCACCATAATCACAACTTCCCCTGATTTCCTGCTAGTCAACACAGCTGACTGCTATCACTGGGCTGGCCACTGTTGCTGGAGACACACAAACACACACACACATGAACACATACACATTCACAAACCTCAAATTCATGTTCTGTATCAGCGACAAATCTCAACTGTCAACAGTCTTTTTTATGCAGGAGGATTCAAAGAATTGCATTGAATTCTATAACAAAGCAGACCTTGGTTCCAACGTTCTCGAATTCTATAATAAAGGAACAACTCTCATATAACTGAATGTTGTAGTAAGAAAGAAGTGAAGAGAGCTGAACTTTATACAATTTGATAGAGTTCATCTTTACAAGTAAATAAATCACTTGGACCAGACACAGAATGAACAGACACAGCTCAACTCACTTGCCCTCAGCACTCTGCCTCTCTCCTTTTGTCAGACCGCATCCCTCTCTCTATCCCCCTCACTCTCCAACAGACAATAGTGGCATTCATGTGTCCACACTTTGCAACAGGGAGTGGGGGATGGAGGGGCCAGAGGTGATGGAGGGAGGAGTGGGTTGAGTGAGGGATGAGGGGAGGAGAGGAGAGGAGAAGGAGAACTTTCCTCTCCTTTCTTCTCCGGGGTCTTTTATGAGGGCAGAAACATCATTTTCTCAACCCTGGTCGCTGCCCTGCCTCGACCTTCACGGCTAGAGAAAAGACTGGAGTGTTAGTTTCTCTGACCCTCGCCCCCCTCCTCTCCTGACCCCTGCCCCCCCCCCCCTCGCCTCTTCTCCTCCCTCTCTCCGCACGCCTCTGCAGTGTGTGTGTACCTGACTGTGGCTGGTTAGATAGCGTATTCTGCACCCCGCATATCCCAGATTCCTCAGAGGCAACTCGAGCTGTGTCTGAACCAAAGCCGGGCACACAGGTGCAGCCAGCGGGACAACAGGGATGTGTGTGTGTGTGTGTCTGTCTCTATCCTTTTGTGTGAGAGAATGCGGGGAGGGGGGGGGGGGGGACCAACCCATGAGAAAAATCCCTAAAATCCCTCCACAGACAAGCTAGATAAAAAGAAAAGAGATACTTACTTCAAGCCAATAGATCTCTATGATTTGTCCAATTAAACTAAACACAACCATATGTGTTACTAAGAATCCCAAAGTACCTTCCCATTATTGAATAATAAACCAGTGCTCTGGTAGATTTATGGAGCCCATGTATAAACCTGTCTGGGGTAATCTCATGGTATACACACAGACAGGCCCTAATGTACACACACTGTCACACAAGGATGCAGACACATACTGCTCTGATCTGACACCTGGTGCCTGTTTCTCGGATGTCTACTACAGGAACCACAGTGTGTCTGTGTGCTTAGAGAAGTGCTCCCCATTTGCTTAACTAGAGGTACATTCATTTCCTGCCTCTCTAGCATTATCCTGAACTCACTCCGGCCCAATCATTTTAAAGTGTCAAACTTTCCACACTTCCGTACATCTTATCAATGCAAACCTCATTTAGGAGACAAAGTTTATACATCCATGGAGAAAAGGTATACCTAAACGCGCTTCAGCCCAGCTTCAACGAAAAAGGGGGGATCAAAACATTCCTTACCCCAGGATACTTCAACTAGTGACTATCATTCCTTACCCCAGGATACTTCAACTAATGACTATCATTCCTTATCCCAGGATACTTCAACTAGTGACTATCATTCCTTACCCCAGGATACTTCAACTAGTGACTATCATTCCTTACCCCAGGATACTTCAACTAGTGACTATCATTCCTTACCCCAGGATACTTCAACTAGTGACTATCATTCCTTACCCCAGGATACTTCAACTAGTGACTATCATTCCTTACCCCAGGATACTTCAACTAATGACTATCATTCCTTATCCCAGGATACTTCAACTAGTGACTATCATTCCTTACCCCAGGATACTTCAACTAGTGACTATCATTCCTTACCCCAGGATACTTCAACTAGTGACTATCATTCCTTACCCCAGGATACTTAAACTAATGACTATCATTCCTTATCCCAGGATACTTCAACTAATGACTATCATTCCTTATCCCAGGATACTTCAACTAGTGACTATCATTCCTTACCCCAGGATACTTCAACTAATGACTATCATTCCTTATCCCAGGATACTTCAACTAGTGACTATCATTCCTTACCCCAGGATACTTCAACTAGTGACTATCATTCCTTACCCCAGGATACTTCAACTAGTGACTATCATTCCTTACCCCAGGATACTTCAACTAGTGACTATCATTCCTTAACCCAGGATCCTTCAACTAGTGACTATCATTCCTTACCCCAGGATACTTCAACTAGTGACTATCATTCCTTACCCCAGGATACTTAAACTAGTGACTATCCGGGAGAATAAAGAAACAGGAGCACTCTGTTGCCGGGTAAATCTGATAGATTTATTGACAGGACAAACAACCAATAGGCTTACATTTCATCATGAATCGCCTTAATCGGAGCCTTGAGTAGGAAAAGGGTGAGAGGCAGGGGAGTGTCTCACTCGTTATGTCAATCAAACATGTCAATAATGTCAATACTGTCAGTAGTAGAAGCAATTACATAGGTTGTTCAAACAAGAGTATGACCATTCAAGATTCCTACACATATATTCTACTTGAATAACAATAGACAGAGAAATTAATCAACAAAGAAAAATGTATTTCCCAAAAATGTATTTACAAAAAATATGAAAAAGAGAGCTGTTCATTCAGACCCTTTGGCTTGACGCAATGTTATACATCCATACTCAGTCTGTAGGGTTCCACAGTGCTATCACATCATTAAATAAAGATATGCTTAAAGATTCAATAAACATACAGGTAACTGCCAAAATAAAGAAAACACTTGACTAAATGAGGGATACAAAGTATATTGAAAGCAGGTGCTTCCACACAGGTGTGGTTCCTGAGCTAATTGGCAATTAACATGCCATCATGCTTAGGTAACAATGCCCAGTTGTCCATTATTTTGGCTACCATGGCTAGAAGAAGAGATGTAATTGACTTTGAAAGAGGGGTCTCAAAGGAGCATAGGTGATTTAAAGTGTGTGTGTGTCTCAGTCACCAGATCTCAATCCAATTGAACACTTGGGAGATTCTGGAGCGGCGCCTGAGACGGTCTTTTCCAAAACCATCAATAAAACACAGAATTATGGAATTTCTCGTGGAAGAATGGTGTTGTTTCCCTCCAATAGAGTTCCAGACACTTGTAGAATCCATGCCAAAGCGCATTGAAGCTGTTCTGGTTTGTGGTGGTCCAACACCCTATTAAGACACTTGGTTGGTTTTTTCTTTATTCTGGCAGTTACCTGTATCTCAAGAGCATTACTATAGTACAGAGAAGTTCTTTGACTGAGAGTAGACAGAGAGAAAGTTTTCAGAGTAGAGAAAGTCATTGATGATACTTTGATTGTGTCCCAAATGACACCCTATTCCCTATACGTTGGATCATAGGGCCCTGGACAAAAGTAGTGCACTATGTAGTGAATAGGGTGGCATTTGGGAGGCAGCGTTTTACTATTTCCAATAAGGAGGCATGGCCTAGATTTCAGGATGAAAAGAAAAGAGCAAGTGATAAGGAGGTGTGAGAGTGAGAGAAAGAGAGATGGCAAGGATATGGAGAGGAATGGAGTGAAGGAGAGTGGGAAAGAGAAATAGAGCAAAAACATTAGAGAGGGAGAAATAATGAATGCTACTGAGAGAGGGAGGAATAGAGAGGTGGCCGGAGAGAAGGAGACAGGGAGCTGGAGAAAGAGAGAGTAGCTAACAACAGAGCAACACAAGGTTGTTGTAAAGGCAGAGTGCTGGAAGGGCTGCTGGAATGTCTGTGGTGAGAAAGAACGACAGGAATAATAGTTTCCATATGGTTGCTCCTGACAGAAAGAGAGATGAGAGAAAGAGAGAGAGGGAGGGAGAGGGAGAGCGAGAGAGAGACGGAGAGAGGCAGGTAGGGCTGAGGTTGTGTTTGAATAGTTAGCCGGCGCCGTGGGACTCTGAAGGTAAGAGTGTCCTTGTCACTGCAGTGCACAGCATCCCTCATCAGCACACACGCACACACTGATCTACACACACACACATACAAACAAAGATCATCACACACACACATTGAACAGCACACACACACACATTTATCACCACACACACATAGACATACAAACACACACCCTCCCTTCCATCTGTCCGGAGGCAGTCTTGATTTCCGCAGCGCTGGTGTCACATCCATTACACATCACACACCCCGTAACCATGGGAGTAACCACAGAGACATGGGATGCAGGCACGCTGATGGCTTGGCCTTTAAAGAACACACAGCCAGATCCTCTTCCATCTCTCTCTCTCCTTTCCTCCCTCACTTTACACTCTTCTATCATGACCCTGCTCTTTCATCAAACTCTAAACCTTCTACTCCAGGATTTCTCAAACTCGGTCCTCGGGACACCAAGGGGTGCACGTTTTGTTTTTTGCCCTAGCACTACACAGCTTTGATCATTAGAATCAGCTGTGTAGTGTTAGGGCAAAAATCTAAACGTGCACCCCTTGGGGTCCCCAGGACCGAGTTTGGGAAATGCTGGCCTAATGTATAAGTTTGGTCAGGATTTTTTCTTGACCACCTGTTGAGGTCCTATTGTAATGAAAACCTCCATAAAGCATCTCATAGAAGGAGTGCGGATCTAGGATCTGTTTTGTCTTCATAATGGACAGGGGGGACCTGGGCCCATATCCACAAAGAGTCTCAGAGTGCTGATCTAGGATCAGGTCCCCACCTGTCTACAGTCTTATTCATTATGATCTAAAAGGAAAAACTGATCCCAGATCAGCACTCCTACTCTGAGAAGCTTTGTGGATACAGGCCCTGAACTGTTAATACGGCCCCGGGTCCTCTTAAGAATCACTATACTGATAAAAATGGTGTTTATATCTACCATACAGTAATATATGGATTCGGTAGCCAACTTCCTCAAAAGTGCTTTCTAACATTCAACCAAACAAATGAATAGGTCAATAGAAACATTTAGTCACCAGGTTTCTCTCTCGCTCTCTCCCACTCTCTCCCGCTCCTCTCTCAGTATGTAGTCCAGTGTAAGTCGGGATGATTTGTAGCTGGCTAAATTGGCCCCATTAAGAATGTCTATAGGAGGTGTGGGCTGATGGAGAACCCAGGTCCTGGACAGGCCTGAGCCGGAGGGCCCCCAAGTGTGTGTGTGCGTGTGTGACACTGTGTGTGTGTGTTTTCCAACTAGGCTTTTAGCGCTCCAGCTGGTGTTTAGATCTCATTCAGTGTGTGTGTGTGTGTGTGAGGTTAAACTCATTCTCTCAAACCAACTCCGTAATTAAATTAGGTGAGTGAATGCTCGGGAGGAATGAGGGCAGACACCATAGACGTCCCCGATGGAAGGGTGGAGAGGTGGCGGGGTGGAGAGTAGGGATGGGTATTTGAAATTATTTCACGATTTAAATACTATCATAATATCAGGATATATCCAAATATTTGAAATACATGTGTTTTAAAGATTATTATTTTTTGGGGGGGAGACTTCAATGGAGACTTGCTCGCGCGACTCAAGAGAGCCAGTGCGCTGCGCTCTGCTTGTTTCAGCAGAATGGTGGGGGAGGGGCGAGAGAGGACCAGGGGCCAGTGTGTGTGACAGTCTGTGTTTGGCACGGAGGGAGAGCGAGAAGGTAGCCAAACTGACTTGCGCTAGTTAGACAAACTTGTTGCTGCCATCTGGTATATCATCTAGTAGTGCCTGTCTTGACTGCATCAAATCGTAGCTTAGTGGTTAAGAGCGTTGTGCCAGTAACCGAAAGGTCGCTGGTTCTAATCCCCGAGCCGTCTAGGTGAAAAATCTGTCGATGTGCCCTTGAGCAAGGCACTTAACCCTAATTGCTCCTGTAAGTCGCTCTGGATAAGAGCGTCTGCTAAATGACAAAAAAAAAAGAAGCTAGGTAGCCAGCTAGCTAGCTGAAGTAGCAAGGCTATTTTGAGGGGTCCTTATCTAAAACAACTCCATTCATAGGAAACAAAAGCCTACCTGTTGGTTGATCATTGTAGCCTACTCCTTCTCATTTAGCCAACTTCATTCCGTAATTTTAACTCCATTTTGAATTGATTAGAAATCTCCCACTTCACTTGCTACACATGTAGCCTCTGATTGTAGCGCCACTTTGATTGACCGACAATAACAAACAAGCTGCAGGTGTGAAATGTGAGTTGTTTCAGGAAACTAGGCATATGTCGCGCGTCAATACTTCACAGGAGAGCCATTAGAACATGAACTTTCTTTTAAATCAAAATGCGTTTTTGGCAGAAATGCCTTCTGGAACATGTGAACTTGAATGTGCCTTAATAACAAACTTGTTTGCCATCTGTAAACACAAATAAAGTTTTTTTATTATGAGCCTAGTTGGTTTAGCCACTGAAAAAGACAGCAACCTTCCCGCTAGCCATGATTGGCTGAGATAATGAGTGGGCTGGACATGCCGAGAGATGAGTTCGGATTGGTCTGCCATGTAGCACGCTTCTGTCTATAACATGAGCTGGTCAGTATGTGTAGGTAATCCTTTCTAATGCGGCTTTTTTGTAAGATATCAAATAGTAGAACTGCATAAGTGTTGCTCTCCACATTCTGGAGGACTGAGTTTTGAAATCAGTGGAATTATGATAGCTAAGGAGATGTAGAAAATTCTGGCGTTTGATTGCAAATATGCAGACTGAGTCGAAAAGAGAACACACAGAAGGCTGTTGTATAAAACACCTGTCTCCAGATTACATCTTCAAACTAAGGGCAACCATGGCATCCGTGGCAGCGGGAGAAGCGTCCGTCCATCTATACGGGTAAGATAGTCTAGCTAGCTACATTTTCAGATATTACACGTTTCTAAATTTTGTCAGAAAGTCGTTTTCATTTCAAGTTATCATAAGTGTACTGTTCGCTAGCTAGCTAACGTTAGCTGGCTGGCTCGCTAGCTAACGTTACATGTATGATCTGTGTAGTAATATTATTCGTATCTCAGAGCCATTTGCATTGCTAGTTATAGCCTAATGTTAGCTAGCTAACATTGAACCTGGTTGGTTAGCTACCTGCAGATTCATGCAGGGTAGTAATGTTATGAGTTGGGATTATGGTTAATTGTTTAGCTAGCTAGCTAGCTACATGTCTAAACAAAAGACTCCACTCTGCAAGTAACCATTTCAATAGAATGTTCATGATGTCACTGCGACAACTGTCGATAGACTGGCTAGCTACTCTGATTTCAGCACACTCTCGTCTGAGTGTGCCAGAGCGCAGAATAACTGACAAATTTACTAACGATCAACACCCGTTGAATATGGCCGTTGTAAGTAAACGTTGGCAAAAAAGCTTAATTCAATTGTTGCCAGCAGCACAGTTGCAGTCACCAACGCTCTGGATAACATAAATACAGCCTAACCAGCTCTGCTAGGGTGAATAAAATGGTCAGTGAGCTGTTCTCTCATTTGTGTCTGGCAGTAGCTAGCAAGCTAGCCAATGTTAGCCAGTTCGCTTGGGTGCTTGACTTCTGTTGTTAGGTCAGAACGCTCGAATCAACCCTACTCCTCGGCCAGAGCGTCCCGTGTGTGCTTTGAACGCTCCGAGAGCGAAACGCTCTGAATTTACAAACGGACAATCTGACAACGCTCTGAGTTTACGAATGCCCAGAAAATGATGCTGAATGGGTGTAGACAAAGAAGAGCTCTCCAGTATGTGTACCAAAACATTCAAGGGCCATTACAAGTTTATCTACTTTCAAAGCAGAATTACTTTCCCATTGTTCCTCAACTGTAGTGTATGATATACCATTTTCTAGTCCCTACTTTTATCCAATGTAAAAAACACAATTTCAAATTTTGCTACATAAGACGAAACGAGCTGGTCGGTCACAAATGTGTAGGCTACCGGTGCGTCTTTTTTTATGGAGCGCACTGCTAAAAACTGTCATTAAACGATTGTTTTACTAAAAATGTTGAATGTAATGGCCTTGTAGGCTATGTAGCAATGTCATATAGATCATTTTATTTACTTTTAGACAAAGCCTTTACTCTCCCATGTAATCGAACACTAATGTCCATTCAGATATTCTAATAACCGTGCACATCCCTAGTGGAGAGGTGGAGCAATATAGAGAGGGAGGGGTGGATGGATGGATAGAGGGGTGGATGGATAAAGAGGTAGAGAAGTATGTGGGCTGACCTGCCTCACCTATCATAGTATGGCTTACCTGTCCTGGGACACAGGGGCCACAGAGAGGGCCTCCCCAAGGGCCACACAGTCTGCGAGTCTGAAATGATACCCTATTACTCATTGAATGCACTACTTTTGACCAGCTTTTGACCAGAGCCATCACAGTATGGTCAAAAGTAGTGTACTAAATGGGGTGTTGGTGGTTATAGTACAAACATTTGCACTACAGTATATGGGGAATAGAGTTTTGCCCAAAGTCTTCCCAATCCCTGACCTATGACTTTCAGGGCTACAGTGTGTGTATGAAGCCTAAACTTTGCACTTTGAGGGGCCGTGAAATCTGAGGCGCCCCGAAACCTTAGTACTAAAAGACCACAATGTCTAAAGAGGTCTCTGACCCTCGGCTACACTATGTTTCTATAGGGCCACAGTATAAGTGGGGCCCCTAGACTATGATCCTAAAAGGCAATAGTCAGTGTATGTGGGGCCCAGGTGCAAGATCTTTCCACATGCCCCCACACCAATGTCTGCTTCTGGTACAGTTTCTTAATCCTGGGGTCTG
>NW_028163378.1:0-76938 GCF_964263955.1 Coregonus lavaretus
CCTTGTATAAGTAGTGTCCTCTCTCTGTCATGAGCCAGGTAGACCAGGAGATCCTCACCTGTATAAGTAGTGTCCTCTCCCTGTCCTGAGCCAGGTAGACCAGAGGAATCCTCACCTGTATAATAGTGTCCTCTCCCTGTCCTGAGCCAGGTAGACCAGGAGAATCCTCACCTGTATAAGTAGTGTCCTCTCCCTGTCCTGAGCCAGGTACAGAGGAATCCTCACCTGTATAAGTAGTGTCCTCTCCCTGTCCTGAGCCAGGTAGACCAGGAGAATCCTCAGCCTGTATAAGTAGTGTCCTCTCTCTGTCATGAGCCAGGTAGACCAGGAGAATCCTCACCTGTATAAGTAGTGTCCTCTCCCTGTCCTGAGCCAGGTAGACCAGGAGAATCCTCACCTGTATAAGTAGTGTCCTCTCCCTGTCCTGAGCCAGGTAGACCAGGAGAATCCTCACCTGTATAAGTAGTGTCCTCTCCCTGTCCTGAGCCAGGTAGACCAGGAGAATCCTCACCTGTATAAGTAGTGTCCTCTCCCTGTCCTGAGCCAGGTAGACCAGGAGAATCCTCACCTGTATAAGTAGTGTCCTCTCCCTGTCCTGAGCCAGGTAGACCAGGAGAATCCTCACCTGTATAAGTAGTGTCCTCTCCCTGTCCTGAGCCAGGTAGACCAGAGGAATCCTCACCTGTATAAGTAGTGTCCTCTCCCTGTCCTGAGCCAGGTAGACCAGGAGAATCCTCACCTGTATAAGTAGTGTCCTCTCCCTGTCCTGAGCCAGGTAGACCAGAGGAATCCTCACCTGTATAAGTAGTGTCCCTCTCCCTGTCCTGAGCCAGGTAGACCAGAGGAATCCTCACCTGTATAAGTAGTGTCCTCTCCTGTCCTGAGCCAGGTAGACCAGGAGAATCCTCACCTGTATAAGTAGTGTCCTCTCCCTGTCCTGAGCCAGGTAGACCAGGAGGAATCCTCACCTGTATAAGTAGTGTCCTCTCCCTGTCCTGAGCCAGGTAGACCAGAGGAATCCTCACCTGTATAAGTAGTGTCCTCTCCCTGTCCTGAGCCAGGTAGACCAGAGGAATCCTCACCTGTATAAGTAGTGTCCTCTCCCTGTCCTGAGCCAGGTAGACCAGAGGAATCCTCACCTGTATAAGTAGTGTCCTCTCCCTGTCCTGAGCCAGGTAGACCAGAGGAATCCTCACCTGTATAAGTAGTGTCCTCTCCCTGTCCTGAGCCAGGTAGACCAGAGGAATCCTCACCTGTATAAGTAGTGTCCTCTCTCTGTCCTGAGCCAGGTAGACCAGAGGAATCCTCACCTGTATAAGTAGTGTCCTCTCCCTGTCCTGAGCCAGGTAGACCAGGAGAATCCTCACCTGTATAAGTAGTGTCCTCTCCCTGTCCTGAGCCAGGTAGACCAGGAGAATCCTCACCTGTATAAGTAGTGTCCTCTCCCTGTCCTGAGCCAGGTAGACCAGAGGAATCCTCACCTGTATAAGTAGTGTCCTCTCCCTGTCCTGAGCCAGGTAGACCAGGAGAATCCTCACCTGTATAAGTAGTGTCCTCTCCCTGTCCTGAGCCAGGTAGACCAGAGGAATCCTCACCTGTATAAGTAGTGTCCTCTCCCTGTCCTGAGCCAGGTAGACCAGAGGAATCCTCACCTGTATAAGTAGTGTCCTCTCCCTGTCCTGAGCCAGGTAGACCAGAGGAATCCTCACCTGTATAAGTAGTGTCCTCTCCCTGTCCTGAGCCAGGTAGACCAGAGGAATCCTCACCTGTATAAGTAGTGTCCTCTCCCTGTCCTGAGCCAGGTAGACCAGGAGAATCCTCACCTGTATAAGTAGTGTCCTCTCCCTGTCCTGAGCCAGGTAGACCAGAGGAATCCTCACCTGTATAAGTAGTGTCCTCTCCTGTCCTGAGCCAGGTAGACCAGAGGAATCCTCACCTGTATAAGTAGTGTCCTCTCCCTGTCCTGAGCCAGGTAGACCAGAGGAATCCTCACCTGTATAAGTAGTGTCCTCTCCCTGTCCTGAGCCAGGTAGACCAGAGGAATCCTCACCTGTATAAGTAGTGTCCTCTCCCTGTCCTGAGCCAGGTAGACCAGAGGAATCCTCACCTGTATAAGTAGTGTCCTCTCCTGTCCTGAGCCAGGTAGACCAGAGGAATCCTCACCTGTATAAGTAGTGTCCTCTCCCTGTCCTGAGCCAGGTAGACCAGAGGAATCCTCACCTGTATAAGTAGTGTCCTCTCTCTGTCCTGAGCCAGGTAGACCAGAGGAATCCTCACCTGTATAAGTAGTGTCCTCTCCCTGTCCTGAGCCAGGTAGACCAGGAGAATCCTCACCTGTATAAGTAGTGTCCTCTCCCTGTCCTGAGCCAGGTAGACCAGAGGAATCCTCACCTGTATAAGTAGTGTCCTCTCTCTGTCCTGAGCCAGGTAGACCAGAGGAATCCTCACCTGTATAAGTAGTGTCCTCTCCCTGTCCTGAGCCAGGTAGACCAGGGGAATCCTCACCTGTATAAGTAGTGTCCTCTCCCTGTCCTGAGCCAGGTAGACCAGGAGAATCCTCACCTGTATAAGTAGTGTCCCTCTCCCTGTCCTGAGCCAGGTAGACCAGAGGAATCCTCACCTGTATAAGTAGTGTCCTCTCCCTGTCCTGAGCCAGGTAGACCAGAGGAATCCTCACCTGTATAAGTAGTGTCCTCTCCCTGTCCTGAGCCAGGTAGACCAGAGGAATCCTCACCTGTATAAGTAGTGTCCTCTCTCTGTCCTGAGCCAGGTAGACCAGAGGAATCCTCACCTGTATAAGTAGTGTCCTCTCCCTGTCCTGAGCCAGGTAGACCAGGAGAATCCTCACCTGTATAAGTAGTGTCCTCTCCCTGTCCTGAGCCAGGTAGACCAGAGGAATCCTCACCTGTATAAGTAGTGTCCTCTCCCTGTCCTGAGCCAGGTAGACCAGAGGAATCCTCACCTGTATAAGTAGTGTCCTCTCCCTGTCCTGAGCCAGGTAGACCAGGAGAATCCTCACCTGTATAAGTAGTGTCCTCTCCCTGTCCTGAGCCAGGTAGACCAGAGGAATCCTCACCTGTATAAGTAGTGTCCTCTCCCTGTCCTGAGCCAGGTAGACCAGAGGAATCCTCACCTGTATAAGTAGTGTCCTCTCCCTGTCCTGAGCCAGGTAGACCAGAGGAATCCTCACCTGTATAAGTAGTGTCCTCTCCCTGTCCTGAGCCAGGTAGACCAGAGGAATCCTCACCTGTATAAGTAGTGTCCTCTCCCTGTCCTGAGCCAGGTAGACCAGAGGAATCCTCACCTGTATAAGTAGTGTCCTCTCCCTGTCCTGAGCCAGGTAGACCAGAGGAATCCTCACCTGTATAAGTAGTGTCCTCTCTCTGTCCTGAGCCAGGTAGACCAGAGGAATCCTCACCTGTATAAGTAGTGTCCTCTCCCTGTCCTGAGCCAGGTAGACCAGGAGAATCCTCACCTGTATAAGTAGTGTCCTCTCCCTGTCCTGAGCCAGGTAGACCAGGAGAATCCTCACCTGTATAAGTAGTGTCCTCTCTCTGTCCTGAGCCAGGTAGACCAGAGGAATCCTCACCTGTATAAGTAGTGTCCTCTCCCTGTCCTGAGCCAGGTAGACCAGGGGAATCCTCACCTGTATAAGTAGTGTCCTCTCCCTGTCCTGAGCCAGGTAGACCAGGAGAATCCTCACCTGTATAAGTAGTGTCCCTCTCCCTGTCCTGAGCCAGGTAGACCAGAGGAATCCTCACCTGTATAAGTAGTGTCCTCTCCCTGTCCTGAGCCAGGTAGACCAGAGGAATCCTCACCTGTATAAGTAGTGTCCTCTCCCTGTCCTGAGCCAGGTAGACCAGAGGAATCCTCACCTGTATAAGTAGTGTCCTCTCCCTGTCCTGAGCCAGGTAGACCAGAGGAATCCTCACCTGTATAAGTAGTGTCCTCTCCTGTCCTGAGCCAGGTAGACCAGGAGAATCCTCACCTGTATAAGTAGTGTCCTCTCCCTGTCCTGAGCCAGGTAGACCAGAGGAATCCTCACCTGTATAAGTAGTGTCCTCTCCCTGTCCTGAGCCAGGTAGACCAGAGGAATCCTCACCTGTATAAGTAGTGTCCTCTCCCTGTCCTGAGCCAGGTAGACCAGAGGAATCCTCACCTGTATAAGTAGTGTCCTCTCCCTGTCCTGAGCCAGGTAGACCAGAGGAATCCTCACCTGTATAAGTAGTGTCCTCTCCCTGTCCTGAGCCAGGTAGACCAGAGGAATCCTCACCTGTATAAGTAGTGTCCTCTCCCTGTCCTGAGCCAGGTAGACCAGAGGAATCCTCACCTGTATAAGTAGTGTCCTCTCTCTGTCCTGAGCCAGGTAGACCAGAGGAATCCTCACCTGTATAAGTAGTGTCCTCTCCCTGTCCTGAGCCAGGTAGACCAGGAGAATCCTCACCTGTATAAGTAGTGTCCTCTCCCTGTCCTGAGCCAGGTAGACCAGGAGAATCCTCACCTGTATAAGTAGTGTCCTCTCTCTGTCCTGAGCCAGGTAGACCAGAGGAATCCTCACCTGTATAAGTAGTGTCCTCTCCCTGTCCTGAGCCAGGTAGACCAGGGGAATCTCACCTGTATAAGTAGTGTCCTCTCCCTGTCCTGAGCCAGGTAGACCAGGAGAATCCTCACCTGTATAAGTAGTGTCCCTCTCCCTGTCCTGAGCCAGGTAGACCAGAGGAATCCTCACCTGTATAAGTAGTGTCCTCTCCCTGTCCTGAGCCAGGTAGACCAGAGGAATCCTCACCTGTATAAGTAGTGTCCTCTCCCTGTCCTGAGCCAGGTAGACCAGAGGAATCCTCACCTGTATAAGTAGTGTCCTCTCCCTGTCCTGAGCCAGGTAGACCAGAGGAATCCTCACCTGTATAAGTAGTGTCCTCTCTCTGTCCTGAGCCAGGTAGACCAGAGGAATCCTCACCTGTATAAGTAGTGTCCTCTCCCTGTCCTGAGCCAGGTAGACCAGGAGAATCCTCACCTGTATAAGTAGTGTCCTCTCCCTGTCCTGAGCCAGGTAGACCAGAGGAATCCTCACCTGTATAAGTAGTGTCCTCTCCCTGTCCTGAGCCAGGTAGACCAGAGGAATCCTCACCTGTATAAGTAGTGTCCTCTCCCTGTCCTGAGCCAGGTAGACCAGGAGAATCCTCACCTGTATAAGTAGTGTCCTCTCCCTGTCCTGAGCCAGGTAGACCAGAGGAATCCTCACCTGTATAAGTAGTGTCCTCTCCCTGTCCTGAGCCAGGTAGACCAGGGGAATCCTCACCTGTATAAGTAGTGTCCTCTCCCTGTCCTGAGCCAGGTAGACCAGAGGAATCCTCACCTGTATAAGTAGTGTCCTCTCCCTGTCCTGAGCCAGGTAGACCAGGAGAATCCTCACCTGTATAAGTAGTGTCCTCTCCCTGTCCTGAGCCAGGTAGACCAGGAGAATCCTCACCTGTATAAGTAGTGTCCTCTCCCTGTCCTGAGCCAGGTAGACCAGAGGAATCCTCACCTGTATAAGTAGTGTCCTCTCCCTGTCCTGAGCCAGGTAGACCAGGAGAATCCTCACCTGTATAAGTAGTGTCCTCTCCCTGTCCTGAGCCAGGTAGACCAGAGGAATCCTCACCTGTATAAGTAGTGTCCTCTCCCTGTCCTGAGCCAGGTAGACCAGAGGAATCCTCACCTGTATAAGTAGTGTCCTCTCCCTGTCCTGAGCCAGGTAGACCAGAGGAATCCTCACCTGTATAAGTAGTGTCCTCTCCCTGTCCTGAGCCAGGTAGACCAGAGGAATCCTCACCTGTATAAGTAGTGTCCTCTCCCTGTCCTGAGCCAGGTAGACCAGAGGAATCCTCACCTGTATAAGTAGTGTCCTCTCCCTGTCCTGAGCCAGGTAGACCAGGAGAATCCTCACCTGTATAAGTAGTGTCCTCTCCCTGTCCTGAGCCAGGTAGACCAGAGGAATCCTCACCTGTATAAGTAGTGTCCTCTCCCTGTCCTGAGCCAGGTAGACCAGAGGAATCCTCACCTGTATAAGTAGTGTCCTCTCCCTGTCCTGATCCAGGTAGACCAGAGGAATCCTCACCTGTATAAGTAGTGTCCTCTCCCTGTCCTGAGCCAGGTAGACCAGAGGAATCCTCACCTGTATAAGTAGTGTCCTCTCCCTGTCCTGAGCCAGGTAGACCAGAGGAATCCTCACCTGTATAAGTAGTGTCCTCTCCCTGTCCTGAGCCAGGTAGACCAGGAGAATCCTCACCTGTATAAGTAGTGTCCTCTCCCTGTCCTGAGCCAGGTAGACCAGGAGAATCCTCACCTGTATAAGTAGTGTCCTCTCCCTGTCCTGAGCCAGGTAGACCAGAGGAATCTTCAAAACACTAGTCTGGGAATTAAGTTAGACTTGAATTCCAACAATGATAGATTGACTAGACTCATAGTACAGAATGAATGACTGACTGCCCAGTTCAACATCAGATCACCGCCTCACCTCATACTGTATTGGACAAGCAGTAGCTGACTGCCCAGTTCAACATCAGATCACCGCCTCACCTCATACTGGATTGGACAAGCAGTAGCTGACTGCCCAGTTCAACATCAGATCACCGCCTCACCTCATACTGGATTGGACAAGCAGTAGCTGATTGCCCAGTTCAACATCAGATCACCGCCTCACCTCATACTGGATTGGACAAGCAGCAGTTTATGGGTGATGTCAGACCGGGCCTTTTAGTTCTTCAACACCAGGTTCCCCATGATCCTGGACCTCTGTCAGGCCCGGAGGAACAATAACACTTCCATTATGAGAGAAAGAGATGGGACAAAGACGCAGACAGTTTGACACCTTTTTTATAACCTGTAGCCATCTCCCCTTCCCTTACCTGTTGACAGCCAGCACCAGCCCAGTGAACACACTCTGTCCAGCCAGCACCAGCCCAGTGAACACACTCTGTCCAGCCAGCACCAGCCCAGTGAACACACTCTGTCCAGCCAGCACCAGCCCAGTGACGTTCTCCAGCAGCTCTGCCACGCCATGTCTGAGCGCCTGCAGGAGGAGAAGCGAGGGGCCGACGGCACCTCAAACACTAACCCTGCAGAAAGAGACACACAATGATGTAACTCTTCTGATGAACGGAGGAGGAACACATCACGTTGAATGCAGCCTTGCTTCCCACCGTGTCCCTGAACACAGGTTTTCCCCAGTGGGCCACAGATGTCAGGGAGCAGTCTTTTCCATCTGGTAACAACACAGTGTATTGACAGGGAGCAGTCTTTTCCATCTGGTAACAACACAGTGTATTGACAGGGAGCAGTCTTTTCCATCTGGTAACAACACAGTGTATTGACAGGGAGCAGTCTTTTCCATCTGGTAACAACACAGTGTATTGACAGGGAGCAGTCTTTTCCATCTGGTAACAACACAGTGTATTGACAGTGAGCAGTCTTTTCCATCTGGTAACAACACAGTGTATTGACAGTGAGTGACACACAATAACATCCATGTTCGATGTAGACAGTTAAAGTTAGAACAGCCATAAATAGGCCCTTAATCAGAATGTCCTATACTGCATTAAATAATTACTATCTTCTGCATGGACATACACACCTCTGAGCCTGACAGGTTCTCTCCAGCATTATTTGCCAATGAAGCATTTTTGTTAAGCGAGTCCGCCAGATCAGAGGCAGTAGGGATGACCAGGGATGTTCTCTTGATAAGTGTGTTAATTGGACCATTTTCTTGTCCTGCTAAGCGTTCGAAATGTAACGAGTACTTTTGGGTGTCAGGGAAAATGTATGGAGTAAAAAGTACATTATTTTCTTTAAGAAAATAAAAGTTGCCAAAAATATAAATACCAAAGTACAGATGCCCAAAAAAACAACTCGTTTCACTTAAGTACTTTACACCACTGAGAGCTTGTCAGTGAAATATAACCAAATGGAATAGTCCCCCCCCCCCTTATAAACACGTATATATAGCATTTTGGAATGAAAATTCCAACTGTTACAAAACATACCAGCACACAAACGCCATGCTGATCTGTGAAAAAAATCTAAAAGCAAAAAATGAGCGTTGGCATAGCAACATATTGTAAAACCTGTTCCATTGGTATTATTCTACCATGACAGTTCTACCACTTTGGTGTGACAATAACATCACTAAGCTAGCTATTAAAGTTGTCACTCAGTAAGAAAAGTCTTAACAACTCTGGTAAGGAGAATGCACAGCTCTCTCAGTTTGTAACTGCATTTGTCAAGTGAGAGTGACGCCGACAGACAGAGAGAGAGAGAGAGAGAGAGAGAGAGAGAGAGAGAGAGAGAGAGAGAGAGAGAGAGAGAGAGAGAGAGAGAGAGAGAGAGAGAGAGAGAGAGAGAGAGAGAGAGAGAGAGAGAGAGAGAGAGAGAGAGGGAGAGAGAGAGAGAGGGGTGAAAGTTAAAACGATTTGGACCTGATTCATGATTTTTTGCGCACTTGAAATATGTTTGACTAGCAAACTGATACAAATGGTGCAGTAATCAAATGTATCACGGTAGAAAAGTGCCCCAACAGTAGGTACATTTAGTCAGCCTCATTCCCCTCTCTCAGCCCCATGTTTGGGATGACTATTTTTAGGACGAAATAGCGGCCACGGCAGACGGACCTGGTATCGCCCATAATTCGACGTCCGTGGACGTCACGTGCTGAGTGGGTGTGTTCTCTGAGTGTCACTGAGTAGGCTGAGACCCCATTTCATGGGTACAACATCCATAGGTTAGGATATCAATATGCCCCCAATGCAATTATTTAGTCTAATACAGCCAAAGTGCGATTTCAACTGATTTTTTTTTGGTGTCAAAATAACAAATGATTGTCTTTTGTTGAATTTATATAACATTTCGACCTTGTTTAGCATTATCTAGTCCAAACATGGCATGATTACACTATTTGTATCCGTTTGAATCTCTTTCAATGTCGGACCTTTATTTTGAAGGCAACCCGCAAATTCCAACATTGTGACTCATCCTTATTGTGGTTAGCTTCACATAGGGTTGTCATGGCGCCGTTGGCTAGCTAAGCGCATGCGCAGAAATGCGCACGCGTCATCGGGGTCTAACCGTCGTCTCACGCTGTTATGGGTCAAATCAAAGGCAAAGTTGTTTTTGTCGAAAATGAAAACGTGTCAGTTTGGCACTTTCACGAGTTTGGCATAATAACATGTTCAACTACTTCAGAAAAATTGGTTTGAATCTAGGTTGTGCCTTTAGATTTTGAGAAAATTAAACTAAGAACCCATGGGGCGGCCCATAATTGGCCCAGCGTCGTCCAGGGTAGGGGAGGGAATGGCCGGCAGGGATGTAGCTCAGTTGGTAGAGCATGGCGTTTGCAACGCCAGGGTTGTGGGTTCATTTCCTACGGGGGGCCAGTATGAAAAATAAAATAATGTATGCACTCACTAACTGTAAGTCGCTCTGGATAAGAGCTTCTGCTAAATGACTAAAATGTAAAAATGAAGAATGTTTCACTTCTCTCATAGAGCCCCACAGTGGAGGTGTCATAAAACCTAGCAGTCAAACAGGAAAATGGTTCCAAAAGTTTTTCCACCATTCATTTTTCCCTTCGGGGATTTTAGAAACACTTAAAATAAGGGCTGTGTTTCTTGTAGGCTTACCCTAGCGTGAATTTTTGATAACCGTGTAAATCTCTCTCTGACAAGGTGACTTTTATTAATATATTCAGCTCTATTTACTCTCAGATTCAAAAATGCTAATTAGCATCAAAGTAGACATCATGCAAGACTACAAATCCCTACAAGCTCCTGCACGTCATCTTTAGCTGACATATTTGCTAACAGGTATTGTGTCAATTTTAAAACTTGCACAAGACAGTTCACAGAATTGTCCATTTAAATAAATGTTGCCAATTTATACATTTCTACATTTAGTTAACATAAAATAGTTAATCCAGAGATTCTTACCTTTGCCTCGATTCAGCAGTCTCAGCCAGAGCATCATGGCATTTGTAGTTCTTTATTATTAGCCACATTAGCAGCTAATTAGCATTTCAATTTATTTACAGGCGAATATATTGATAAGTCACCGTGTCCTAGAGAGATTTACACGGTTATCAAAACATCACGCCAGGGTAAGCCGACACGAAACACAGCCCTTATTTGAAGTGTTTCTAAAATCTCCTACGGGAAACATTTATGGTGGAAAAACTATTGGAACCTTTTTCATGTTTGACCGCTAGGCTTTATGGGTATTATGACTCGTACTGTGGTACTCTATAGACTTCTCTAAGCCCAAAACCCGGCCTGCTTAGTCTGTTTCGCAAGCTTTTCCTGGAAGTCTCGCGATGCTTCGCCTCTTGACAAACACTAATAACGCTAATAACACAGCCACGGACAGTAGTGTGTGTTTGGTTGGTTGGTTTGTTCCTTGTGTAAGCAGAGTTTGTGTGGGTTTGATTATTCCTTGTGTATTTAAGTTGTTGCTTTTCTTTACTTTTCAACCTTGACAATGATTCATCCTTCACCATATTGACGTATTGCAATATGAAGATTGTTCATAACTCCAGGTACCACCCACAACACCGCGTTACTGGATAGGCAACTTTAAATAAATAAATAATATGCCATTTAGCAGACGCTTTTATCCAAAGCGACTTACAGTCACGTGCGCATACATTTTTACGTATGGGTGGTCCCGGGGATCGAACCCACTACCCTGGCGTTACAAGCGCCATGCTCTACCAATTGAGCTACAGAGGACCACCAACTTTGATGGGGCGGGGGCCATAAAAAATCTGAACATCATGCGGGGCCGCAGTTGCTCCCGGGTCTGCTTACCCACATCAACACCCACACATGCAGTCAGAGCATGCCTTTTGGGGGGCCCTAAGTGACATTTTGCAAAACATTTTAGCAGACCCCTCCCTTGACAGCAGAGAGACAAAAAAATTCACGTTTTACAGCAGATTTCCTGCAATTCTACTAATTCTGCCATAGGGTGGAGAGAAACATTTGCAGTTCTGAATATGATATCGGAGCGTGACTAATGGTGGTGGAAACACCTTTATGCTCAACTATTGATATAATAACCATCATATGGAAGTAAACGTGGAGTCACGCGATGATGGTGTGTGGTCCTCCCACTAGGACTCGGGAAACCATGCAGTTTATTAGTAGGTTACAGATGAAATACATTATGAACTTCACAGGGTGGTGAAAGTGTACGGTGATGAGCTTGATGCTCCTTTCCAGTAAATACAGTTGAAGTCGGAAGTTTACATCCACCTTAGCCAAATACATTTAAACTCAGGTTTTCACAATTCCTGACATTTAATCCTTGTAAAAAATTCCCTGTCTTAGGTCAGTTGGGATCACCACTTCATTTTAAGAACGTGAAATGTCAGAATAATAGTAGAGAGAATGATTTATTTCAGCTTTTATTTCTTTCATCACATTCCCAGTGGGTCAGAAGTTTACATACACTCAATTAGTATTTGGTAGCATTGCCTTTAAATTGTTTAACTTGGGTCAAACATTTTGGGTAGCCTTCCACAAGCTTTGCACTTTTCGCACCAAAGTACGTTCATCTCTAGGAGACAGAACACGTCTCCTTCCTGAGCGGTATGACAGCTGCGTGGTCCCATGGTGTTTATACTTGCGTACTATTGTTTGTACAGATGAACGTGGTACCTTCAGGCATTTGGAAATTGCTCCCAAAGATCAACCAGACTTGTAGAGGGCTACAATTTTTTTCTGAGGTCTGATTTCTTTTGATTTTCCCATGATGTCAAGCAAAGAGGCACTGAGTTTGAAGGTAGGCCTTGAAATACATCCACAGGTACACCTCCAATTGACTCAAATTATGTCAATTAGCCAATCAGAAGCTTCTAAAGCCATGACATCATTTTCTGGAATTTTCCAAGCTGTTTAAAGGCACAGTCAACTTAGTGAATGTAAACTTCTGACCCACTGGAATTGTGATACAATGAATTATAAGTGAAATAATCTGTCTGTAAACAATTGTTGGAAAAATTACTTGTGTCATGCACAAAGTAGATGTCCTAACCGACTTGCCAAAACTATAGTTTGTTAACAAGACATGTGTAGTGGTTGAAAAAACGAGTTTTAATGACTCCAACCTAAGTGTATTGAAACTTCCGACTTCAACTGTATCTAGGATCTTATTCTGGTGACATGATGATCGATGCTCGACTGCCGTTTGACAAATACAAATCTTCTCGCTCTTATCCATAATAATCTCCTCATGTAGACTAGCCTACCTGCACTGTATATGAGCTGTGTGCTAGAGAGCATGTGCCAGGACCAGAGGAGGCACATTATAATAATATAATAATATGCCATTTTAGCAGACGCTTTTATCCAAAGCGACTTACAGTCATGTGCGCATACATTTTTACGTATGGGTGGTCCCGGGGATCGAACCCACTACCCTGGGCGTTACAAGCGCCATGCTCTACCAATTGAGCTAAAGAGGACCACCATTAGTTATTTAACTCAACAGTTTGTGACAATACTATCGGTAGAGTTTAAAATGTGATGGAAACACATTGAACTTTAGATTTTTATTCCGTACTTGAAAACTTAAGCGAAAAAGTACATTTTGTGTGTACTATGTCATGTACTTGTGTGCACTATGTCATCACGCACTGACTTTTATCAGCAACACGTTAGTTTGATTGAAACACACCACTGGTGGGAAAATGTGCATATTTTAGAATATTTGCACGAAAATGTCGCCAATTGGATGGAAACCTAGCGACCAACTGACATAAGACAGAAACTGCTGATGCACAACCAAATTTCAAAATCGCACCTTGTGTTTTGTAGTATTTTAACTCTCAACATGGAGACACCGGCTGAGTTCCACCTGAGGAGAAAAACACACACCCGTTTTCAAAACGATATGCTGCTTTATTGTTTCATCTATAAAATGTCTTGCACAACTAACTTCATTTGTTTTGATCAATTTACACATTTTTCTTCTGTAAACGGAATTTGCCTAATGATGCGTGAGTGGAAAAGGACCCTCATTTCAAGCAAGCGCATTTCCTTCCACGTTAACTCGCCTCGCTGATTCTGCACGATTAAACTTCAACCTTTTTCATAAAAGAGGTGAGAAAGGACGGAGGTTAAGGACGGAGGAGAAAGGATGCAAGTGGTGAGTAAATCAAATTGATAAAAAAGCCAGGGAGTGGGAATGGGTCTGTGGTGGAGGCCCACTGCCTGTGAATTGAGACTAGGCAGTGTAGGGGTCAAAGTGCACGTTAGTCTGCTTCTTACACAAGAAAGCCAAGATACACTGACCAAGTCACTGTAACCCCTCTCTCTCTCTCTCTCTCTCTCTCTCTCACAGAGACCAATAGAGAGAGAGCGAGAGAGAAACATTTACCCTATTTTATTTAGTTACTTTCCCCTTTTTATTTTATTTTTTTATAAAATACAAAAAAAAAAGTTTGAACATACAACAAACAGGACAGGAATATGACAGCACTGCATTTCCCATTCCAGCAGGCGTTACTCTCCATAGATCAATAATAACAACATGTCTGCCAAGTGTTCAAAGCCCCAGCCTGAACAACTCCTGGACGGTCTTCCAGAGGATGCATCTCCAATAAGGCTTAAGACTACAAAAGGTGGACGGTAACATCTGATCCTAGATCTGTGGTTAAAAGGTGACATGTAAGGTTGCAATAATACCAGTAACTGTCCCAGAATTCCCAGGTTTTCAAGAAATCCCAGTTGGAAGTTTTCCCAGAACAGGATGGAATAAGTAAGTATTCTGGAATCATCCGACCAGGATTTGTGGAACGTTACTGGAATTTTGCAAATCCCAGTGACTTGAATAGAGAGCAGATGAATACAGGGGTTAAAACCAAGGCTCTATTTAACACCATGGTCAAATGGGACTTTAAAAGCTTTCCTATAGAAATGTATGTTACGTCATGTTCTGTTAAAAACGCTTGTTGTGTTTTGTGGGACAGGTCACGTTGAAGACTGGTCTGTCTGCCCATGCATTAAAAACACTGAGGCTGCATCCCAAATAGCACTCTATTCCCTATATTAGTGCACTACTGTTGACCAGGACACTACATTGAAAATAGGGTGCCATTTGAGACACAGACCGTGACATCAAAACTAAAATAATACAATTTAAAACTAAGGAATCCTGGTCGACTTGGAGAGTCACGCCCCTTCTAGTGTCAATCAGTCACTGGAGCAGCCATCATTGGCTGGCTGGCTGGCTGGCTGGCTGCTAAAGCTGAAAGGTTAGAGGTCATACTGTAAGGTCATCCCATGGTCAAAGTTCAGAGGGCGTAGCTGTCACCAAGACAACAGGTCACCGGACAGTAGGAGGACGGAAGCTGCCTTTCTGACTTCCTGGGGACCTCAAGTTAAAACAAATAAAATCCAGGTCAAATCCAGCCAAATCGGGACAAAAGCCCAGACTGTTGCCAGGCAGATAAAAGTTGAGGACAATACAATCGCATCCAATGGATAAGGTGCTTTTTTTTTTGCCTTTCTTTCTCTGTCTTTCTTTCTCTATTTTGTTGATCTTTTTTTCCCCTTGTCTGTGTGTTATTTTCGGAGAGGTTTCTGACACTCTGACAGCATGGGGTAGATGTGTTCTACGGCCGTGGCTACAGTCTGCACGTTCGGTCCTGACAGGGACACACAGACAGAAAACACAGTTAAGTCATATGACAACATGGTGTTTGGGTGCGGCTGGACACAGCTTTCAAGTTTCCACAGAAGTGACAAGACGTAAAAGTAAAGTGTGTGTGACGGTGTGTGTGTGTGACGGTGTGTGTGTGTGTGTAACGGTGTGTGTGTGTGTGACGATGTGTGTGTGTGTAACGGTGTGTGTGTGTGTGTGTGTAACGGTGTGTGTGTGTGTGTAACGGTGTGTGTGTGTGTGTGTGTGTAACGGTGTGTGTGTGTGTGTAACGGTGTGTGTGTGTGTGTGTGTAACGGTGTGTGTGTGTGTGTAACGGTGTGTGTGTGTGACGGTGTGTGTGTGTGTGTGTGAACGGTGTGTGTGACGGTGTGTGTGTGTGTGTAACGGTGTGTGTGTGTGAACGGTGTGTGTGTGTGTAACGGTGTGTGTGTGTGTGTGTAACGGTGTGTGTGTGACGGTGTGTGTGTGTGTGTGTGTGACGGTGTGTGTGTGTGTGTTTGTGGTCCTCTGTACCTCAGCTGGTAGAGCACGGCGCTTGTAACGCCAAGGTAGTGGGTTCGAACCCCGGGACCACCCATACACAAAAATGTATGCACGCATGACTGTAAGTCGCTTTGGATAAAAGTGTCTGCTAAATGGCATATTATTATTATTATATATGTGTGTGTGTGTGTGTGTGACGGTGTGTGTGTTTGTGTGTGTGTGTAACGGTGTGTTTGTGTGTGTGTAACGGTGTGTGTGTAACGGTGTGTGTGTGTGTGTGTAACGGTGTGTGTGTGTTTGTTTGTGTGTGTGACGGTGTGTGTGTAACGGTGTGTGTGTGTAACGGTGTGTGTGTGTAACGGTGTGTGTGTGTAACGGTGTGTGTGACGGTGTGTGTGTGTGTGTGTAACGGTGTGTGTGTGTGTGTGTGTGTGTAACAGTGTGTGTAACGGTGTGTGTGTGTGTAACGGTGTAACTGTGTGTGTGTGAGTGTGTGTAACGGTGTGTGTGTGTGCGTAACGGTGTGTGTGTACCTGTGATGGTAAGGCTGCCAGTGGAGAAAACTTGGACCGTGGCCTTGAGGGTTTTGATCCTGTAGGTGGCAGCGGGATGGAGTTCCGGCTCATAGCTACACACACACACACACACACACACACACACACACACACAGAGCACTATTTAGATATTCAGTGCCTTCAGAAAGTATTCACACCCTTGGACTTTTCCACATGTTGTTGTTTTACAGCCTGAATTTAAAATGGATTAAATTGAGATTTTGTGTCACTGTCCTACACACAATACCCCATAATGTCATTCATTAATAAAACATGAAAAGGTGAAATGTCTTGAGTCAATAAGTATCCAACCCTTTTGTTATGGCCAGAATAAATATGTTCAGGAGTAAAGATGTTCTTAACAAGTCATAATACAAAATAACATTTTAGTCATTTAGCAGACGCTCTTATCCAGAGCCACTTACAGTTAGTGAGTGCATACATTTTCATACTGCCCCCCCCCCCCACCCCGTGGGAAACGAACCCACAACCCTGGCGTTGCAAGCGACATGCTCTATCAACTGAGCTACAGGGGACAACTTTTTTTATTTATTTTTAACTTTAGTTTATTTAGTAAATATTTTTCTTAACTCTTATTTTACTTAAAACTGCATTGTTGGTTAAGGGCTTGTAAGTACGCATTTCACAGTTAGGTCTACACCTGCTGTATTCGGGGCAGGTGACAAATAACATTTGATTTGATGCACTTGCCACGTGAAGCCATGTTGTGGAGGGAGCAGTAACCCGGCTTGGCCACTAGAGGTCCTCCCAATGTATGTATTCACTAACTGTAAGTCGCTCTGGATAAGAGCGTCTGCTAAATGACTAAAATGTAAAAATGTAAATGATTTCTACAAGTTTAGAGAGCTGGCTAGACTAACTTACCAATCTAAAAAATATTAGCCGACATGGGCTAATTGAGTGACTGTCAGTAACCACGTTTCCATCCACAGTGTTTTGGTGAGTAGTGGCTAATGGAGTGAAAATGGATGGAAATTGTAAGGGTATGGACGTGTCATTCACTCCCATTGAGAAAGCATTTAAAATCAATGTGCCAGTTTGGCCCACCCTAAAACATTGATTTCGGGGCCAACTGTCGCTTAGACTTATGGTACAATCTGACATTCACTGCTGTTCAACGAGCATTTCAATTAAAGATATACCATCGATTCTTGACTAGCGTCCAGGGGGTGTGCTTGTACATCGAGCTGCCTCACTACAGAAAAAGGAGATAGACTAGTGTCCTGTCCAGGGGGTGTACTGGTACATCAAGCTGTCTCACTACAGAAACAGGAGATAGACTAGTGTCCTGTCCAGGGGGTGTCCTGTACATCAAGCTGTCTCACTACAGAAACAGGAGATAGACTAGTGTCCTGTCCAGGGGGTGTACTGGTACATCAAGCTGTCTCACTACAGAAACAGGAGATAGACTAGTGTCCTGTCCAGGGGGTGTACTGGTACATCAAGCTGTCTCACTACAGAAACAGGAGATAGACTAGTGTCCTGTCCAGGGGGTGTCCTGTACATCAAGCTGTCTCACTACAGAAACAGGAGATAGACTAGTGTCCTGTCCAGGGGGTGTCCTGTACATCAAGCTGTCTCACTACAGAAACAGGAGATAGACTAGTGTCCTGTCCAGGGGGTGTCCTGGTACATCAAGCTGTCTCACTACAGAAACAGGAGATGGACTAGTGTCCTGTCCAGGGGGTGTACTGGTACATCAAGCTGCCTCACTACAGAAACAGGAGATAGACTAGTGTCCTGTCCAGGGGGTGTCCTGTACATCAAGCTGCCTCACTACAGAAACAGGAGATAGACTAGTGTCCTGTCCAGGGGGTGTCCGCTCCTGGCCCTATGGGTCGTTCTGGCTGGAAACACCCCTTACAGGCCTTCCTATAGAAAGGCCTCACCCATACGGTAACACACTGCTGTGTTGAGCGTGGAGATCTGTGGCAACGTTTGGCAATGGTTGTCACGGTGACAGTGTGTGAGTGTGTTACCTGGCGATGGGCCGGTTGTTCTTGGTGAAATCGATGAGTCGGATGGCGAAGGGCATGGAGCACACTGCCAGCACGTTCACCACCTTGAACTCTGAGAACCTCACCTACACACACACACACACACACACACACAGAGTCACACACACACACACACAGAGAGTCACACACACACACACAGAGTCACACACACACACAGAGTCACACACAGTCACACACACACACAGAGTGACACACACACACACACAGAGTCACACACACACACACACAGAGAGTCACACACAGAGTCACACACAGAGTCACGTGCACGTTAAAGTTTGTGGTGGGCGGTAGTTAGGGCTCGGATTGCAAAAATAGTTGATTCCCAATTCCTTAAGGATGTGGGAACCGTAATCAACTCTTTCATAAGGAATCGATTCCCGTCACGTTAATGCTGTTTTGGATTCCTGTCACGTTAATGCTGTTTTGGATTCCCGTCACCTTAATGCTGTTTTGGATTCCTGTCACGTTAATGCTGTTTTGGATTCCCGTCACCTTAATGCTGTTTTGGATTCCCGTCACCTTAATGCTGTTTTGGATTCCCGTCACCTTAATGCTGTTTTGGATTCCCGTCACGTTAATGCTGTTTTGGATTCCCGTCACGTTAATGCTGTTTTGGATTCCCGTCACGTTAATGCTGTTTTGGATTCCCGTCACGTTAATGCTGTTTTGGATTCCCGTCACGTTAATGCTGTTTTGGATTCCCGTCACGTTAATGCTGTTTTGGATTCCCGTCACGTTAATGCTGTTTTGGATTCCCGTCACGTTAATGCTGTTTTGGATTCCTGTCACGTTAATGCTGTTTTGGATTCCCGTCACGTTAATGCTGTTTTGGATTCCCGTCACGTTAATGCTGTTTTGGATTCCCGTCACGTTAATGCTGTTTTGGATTCCCGTCACGTTAATGCTGTTTTGGATTCCCGTCACGTTAATGCTGTTTTGGATTCCCGTCACGTTAATGCTGTTTTGGATTCCCGTCACGTTAATGCTGTTTTGGATTCCTGTCACGTTAATGCTGTTTTGGATTCCTGTCACGTTAATGCTGTTTTGGATTCCCGTCACGTTAATGCTGTTTTGGATTCCCGTCACGTTAATGCTGTTTTGGATTCCCGTCACGTTAATGCTGTTTTGGATTCCCGTCACGTTAATGCTGTTTTGGATTCCCGTCACGTTAATGCTGTTTTGGATTCCCGTCACGTTAATGCTGTTTTGTGACTCAGATGATTGTATACATTTACATTTGAGTCATTTAGCAGATGGTCTTTTCTGCCCCCCGTACTGGTCCGCTGTGGGAATCAAACCCACAACCCTGGCATTGCGAGTGCCATCCTGTACCAACTAAACCACACGGGTCATGTACAAGTTAGTGCAGTAGGTCTGGTTAGGGGACTATGAAGAGGAGTGTGTTATCTCGTACCTTGAAGCCCAGTTTCTGCAGGGTGCGGGCTAACCTCCGGGCTCCCTGCTTAGCCTCATCCTCACTGGGGACACACAGGAGAGAAACAGGGACACATCAGTGACACAGATCAGTGTGTGTGTGAGTACTTGGTAGCTCCGGTGCGTTGTGTGTTTGTGTATTGTGGTGTGTGTGCAGTTTAATGTGTGTGTGGTGTGTGTGTGTGTGTAATGTGTGTGTGTGTGTGTGTGTGTGTAATGTGTGTGTGTGGTGTGTGTGTGTAATGTGTGTGTGTGTACTTGGTAGCTCCGGTGCGTTGTGTGTTTGTGTATTGTGGTGTGTGTGCAGTGTAATGTGTGTGTGTGGTGTGTGTGTGTGTGTAATGTGTGTGTGTGTGTGTGTGTGTGTGTGTGGTGTGTGTGTGTGTGTGTGTAATGTGTGTGTGTGTGTAATGTGTGTGTGTGTGTAATGTGTGTGTGTGTGTGTAATGTGTGTGTGTGGTGTGTGTGTGTGTGTGTGTGGTGTGTGTGTAATGTGTGTGTGTGTGTGTAGTGTGTGTGTGTGTGTGTGTGTGTGTACCTGGTGGCTCCAGTACAGATTATCTTCCCTGAGGACCAGATGGAGGCGGTGATCCTGGGTTTACGGAGCTTCATCAGAACTTTCTGGATGTCACACACACACACACACACACACACACACACAGGATAGTATTATACAATACACACACTTCTTACACAGTTCTTAGTCACAGAGCAGCTAAAGGGCTCTGCATACTCTACGCAAACAGAACGACGGAGAGTCGTGTATATATACGGCCCGTTCCAAAAATTCATCTGCACAAAGCAGTGTAACACAGTATGTAGATCCAATACGCCCCAGGTTTCCTCAAAGTAACGCCCCAGGTTTCCTCAAAGTAACGCCCCAGGTTTCCTCAAAGTAACACCCCAGGTTTCCTCAAAGTAACGCCCCAGGTTTCCTCAAAGTAACGCCCCAGGTTTCCTCAAAGTAACGCCCCAGGTTTCCTCAAAGTAACGCCACAGGTTTCCTCAAAGTAACGCCCCAGGTTTCCTCAAAGTAACGCCCCAGGTTTCCTCGAGATCACAAAACTCTAGAAACCTTGAGAGGAATAAAGGAAAAGCTAGTGGAAAGGTAAAACAAGATTACAGGTCCCAGGTGGTGTCCTCACCATAGAAATAGAATGGGCTTGGAACCTCTAACCCTGGCAATTTGACTGGTAAACTAATGGCTACACTCACAATGGCTGCATGGTATTGTGGTGCAATCATTTCCATGGTAATGTGGAATTGTCATTCAAATGATGCTAACTGATGTGGCTCATGCAATTGATTGCATTTTTTTGTAATGTCAATTGAGTTGATTCAACAAATTACAGAACCGATTGAGGGGTACACTTTCTGATTTTACTTCCTGCTTTGCTCCTAAACTATGTTAAGAAATACAGGTTAAGACTGTAATAATTCCATGCGGAAGTGTTCGAAAATGAGCAAATTCATGACAAGTGCTTGTGCCGTTGCTAACTAGCAACGCTAGTTCCATTGTTGCAAAGAGTTATGGGATATTAGAATCCTGTTGTCTTAACCTGTATTTTTTAAAACTAGCTCCTATGGGTACACTCAAAATGGCCGCCGGTGCACCCATTATGTATCCGTCCTTACCCCATATTCAGGTTTATAGATGACGTTGACCCCCTCCAGAGCGATGGTGCGCAGGTTGAGGTGGCAGCGTGTCCTGAATACAGCCACCACGTTGGTGATAATGATATCCAGCGCCACGTCATCACTGGGCTCCATGGGGACCCACTGGACCGGAGAGGACCACCGACCGTCACCGGAGCGCTGTGGCTGGGCCTGGGTGGCTGGCTGGCTGACAGGAAGCGGCTTACAGGTGCATGGCAACCGCCTGGGTCGGGAAAACTAGAATCACAGAGACACACATCCCCAGCTAGATGAATGACGACTTCACCAATAGCCACTTGACATCACACCATCTCAGAGTAGAAGGGCTGATCTGGGATCAGTGTAGCCTTTTAGATCACAATGAATGAGATAATATAGACAGGATGGACCTCAACCTAGATCAGCACTACTACACTGAGAGGCTTGGACCCAAGTCTCGATGGGCACAGAAAATGTATATCTGACCATTTATATTAGCTATCAACTTCGGCTTTGTGTATAAAACGTTGTTAGGGTACCATAACATACCCGTTTGTCTGTGGATGTTTTTGTTCTTCTGTCAGGGAACTCGCGAACGTGGCGTTGGCACCTCAACAGCTGCAGCACAGACCATGGATGTTCATTCGACCCCGGTCAGAAAAACGATGCACTGCAGATCTTGTTGTTGTGGTCAGCATTCAATTCAAGTTCCCACAAATTAACATCTGAATGGTACAGAGAGACATTATCTAAGTAAGATAAGGAGAATAACGTCACTTTAGCTAACGTTAAAAGCTAATTAGCAAGTCAAGTGAACTAGCTAGCCAGCTAACACATCACCAGCGTAGTTCAATTACTAGCACTGGCTAACTTACCACAGCATCAAGACACGCCAATATTTTATATCATTACAAGCGTCTTTGCTAGAAAATAAGTTGGTTGTCAGGTTTCTGCAGCGTTATATGCAAAGTCAAAGAGTGAATGAGTTTAGTTAGCTAGCTAAGTTAACTTGCTACCCGGTGTCGCGTTGCGTAGTAACGGAACAGTGTACACCTCACCTGCACACAGCAGGCCAGGGTCACTCTTTGCAATAGCTATCAACCAGCTCGTTAGTTAGTTAGCTAGCTAGTTGGTCGTTAACGTTAGTTCGCTAGGTACCTAGTTAAATCAATAGTTAGCTAGACACACAGGCTTGCAAAGGAAATAGGAAATTGACACGCAGTCCGGTACATATTTCAGCTTGTTAGCCAGCCAATTAACAAAGAAAAATGGCTAACGTTAGCATACTAGCTCTTTAATAACGTTAACAGCAGCCAGCGTAGCTAACGCTTAGTTAACAGGGGCAACTTGCTTTTACATTAGTTAGCTAGCTAGTTCGATGGGATTCTCCAAGACTGTATTTGCTCTTGCTTCTTACCTAAGTGTAGATGTACCTCACTGAACTGTTCCCAAAATAAAAACAAACGCCATTTCACGGGCAAATGTAACGTTATTGCTCTTGATTCTGTGTTCAGCCGCTAACGGGATGCTAACCGCTTCCTGTTTAGAGCTTGTTTAAAGCGGCAGGCTGCAGTCTTTCCGACATAAGAGGCGCTGTGGTTATAACGCCCCCTTGTGGACAACAACGTCTCCAATTGATATTCCAGTGAAATTATTAATAATAATAGTAATATGCCATTTAGCAGACGCTTTTATCCAAAGCGACTTAGTCATGTGCGCATACATCTTTACGTATGGGTGGTCCCGGGGATCGAACCCACTACCCTGGCGTTACAAGCGCCATACTCTACCAATTGAGCTACAGAGGACCATTAAATCAAATTGTTTGATGTCCCATCCGGAGAGAGTATTGAACATTTTTTTTGTCACATTTCCACTATATAATTGACACATCGTATAATGAAAATGTAGTGCAAGCAATGCGGCTGTGTCGAATTACAAATAGCATAAACACACCTCGAATGTCAAAGTCGCAACGCTTGTAATTGAGCAATACCAATGCTTATATGAAAGCGCATATCACATTCGAGATATGGGGCTTCTAGTCGGCGCCTCTTCAATTCGAGAGATGAGCTTTTCAATTGAGGAGAGCACTGTCACACAGGTAGGAGCGATCAATCATAAATCCTGCCCTTACACCGCAAACCGCAAAATCGACACTCGATCAAGTTTACTTTTATCAGAGCAACCAATGAGGGAATTGTATCTGGCTTTGTCCCAAGACCGTGAGTTTCCTCTCACAGTCTTGCCAAGGTCGCGGTTTTCTCGCAATTGGGCTACTTTGAAAACGATGTCGCAGAAAGAAAATGTATTGGTCGCGGGTTGGGGATTTTTTGGGCTATAAGCAGTCGGTGCCGCGCGGTGAAACACCGCTTCCCATTCATTTTCAATGGAAGGGAAGCGGCGAGGGCGGGGGACCTTTGGGCGGCGCGAAGGTGGCATGGGAGGCGGTGAAAAAGTTAAAACTTTTCCCAACTTTATGCAAATCACCAGAGGCGGACCGCTGGGCGATGACCAATCACATCGAGTGGTTCCCATGACGAATTAGACGCTAAGCGACCAACGGCTGAGAGACTTTCTTCAGCAAAGATGGCTGACAAAAATACTAAGATAAAAGCAAATGTAAGTAATTATAAAGTCATAACGAATCATGCAAAACATTTTTTACAGTTGAGAGGAATATTTTAGTTAATGTACAGACAAACGATTACGCATATTTTTTTTTGTCATAAAGTTAATTTATGAAAATCGCTATTTAGCGAGCTAGCTGACTAGCTAACATTATCCAGCTAGCTGGCTAGCTTTATTGGCGTTGTGACATGAGTATGAAATTGTAATTCTGGTTGTTTTAATGTTTTAGGGTCTCCTGAAACAACCAGGCTGTCGTCTTGTGAAACAGTGGATGTAAAGATTCTAGCTAGCTAAAGCGTTTACTGCAAATTGAATGTACAATTTTGTAAGCTTGCCTTGCTGATATTTGCTGTGCAATGCAGCTGAAGTAACGTAGCTAGCTAACTATTTTCTTTCATATTGTGCAGTGGAGGATAAAACTAGCTGTATGCCTATGGATGTGTAGCTAGCTATGTAGCCGACCCTAAAACGTTTGGTATAATTATTAGTTCAGAACCTAGCTATGAAGCCTGAGTATAATATAATATAACATTGTGCCAAGGATCTAAGTCGTATATTTACATTTACGTCATTTAGCAGACACTCTTATCCAGAGCGACTTACAGTTAGTGCATACATTATTCTTTTTTATTTTCATACCCCATGGGAATCGAACCCACAACCCTGGCGTTGCAACTGAGCTACCTCCCTGCCGGCCATTCCCTCCCCTACCCTACCCTGGACGAATTGTGCGCCGCCCCATTGGTCTCCCGGTTGCGGCCAGCTACAGCAGAGCCTGGATTCGAACCAGGATCTCTAGTGGCACAGCTAGCACTGCGATGCAGTGCCTTAGACCACTGCGCCACTCGGGAGACTTCGTATATACATGTAGTTATGACCATGCATGAGATCCCCACATAGTATTCTGGACATTGAATATATTCACTGATCATGTACTCTACCATGGCAAATAAAGGTGCAGTTCAGGAATGAATGTCTGTGAGACATTCTTTTTCAGTCATATCCAATACCAGGAGTATCAAATTCCAGTCTTTTAATTAACACTTTGTCCGCATGTATGTATTACAATTATACACTTCAACAGTGTTTACCATTCCTGGTCCTGGGACGTCAATGGTTACACATTGTAACTATGCAGTAGACTACAAACATTATTTAACTAGTTAAAGGCTGATTTGTAATTCATATATACAGAAACAGAACTTTAAAAAAACAGTACACTACACTTCCTATGCATCATGTAAATACTCTAAAACCAGTTCATCTTACTATCTAATTTCCTTCATCTGCATTGATCTGAAGACACAGGATAGGTGTAGTATTTGATCAAATGAGAGACTTAATTTCAACCAGTAGAGAATGTGAACAGCTTTATTGAAATAAGTTAATTATACAAGTGTTATAAATACATAATACATGCATTATAAATATTATTATTGTAATATTATATTCTAAATACAAGTTAAATCTGTACTTCAATGCACGTCTGGTGTGCATTATAAAAACAGAGGAAGAAAGAAGAGGTGGGGAGAGAGGTGTGAGAAAGAGGAGGTGGGGATAAAGGTGTGAGAAAGAGGAGGTGGGGAGAGAGGTGTGAGAAAGAGGAGGTGGGGAGAGAGGTGTGAGAAAGAGGAGGTGGGGAGAGAGGTGGGAGGAAGAGGAGGTGGGGAGAGAGGTGTGAGAAAGAGGAGGTGGGGAGAGAGGTGTGAGAAAGAGGAGGTGGGGAGAGAGGTGTGAGAAAGAGGAGGTGGGGAGAGAGGTGGGAGGAAGAGGAGGTGGGGAGAGAGGTGTGAGAAAGAGGAGGTGGGGAGAGAGGTGGGAGAAAGAGGAGGTGGGGAGAGAGGTGTGAGAAAGAGGAGGTGGGGAGAGAGGTGTGAGAGAGAGGAGGTGGGGAGAGAGGTGTGAGAAAGAGGAGGTGGGGAGAGAGGTGTGAGAAAGAGGAGGTGGGGAGAGAGGTGGGAGGAGGAGGAGGTGGGGAGAGAGGTGTGAGAAAGAGGAGGTGGGGAGAGAGGTGTGAGAAAGAGGAGGTGGGGAGAGAGGTGTGAGAAAGAGGAGGTGGGGAGAGAGGTGTGAGAGAGAGGAGGTGGGGAGAGAGGTGTGAGAAAGAGGGGGTGGGGAGAGAGGTGTGAGAAAGAGGAGGTGGGGAGAGAGGTGTGAGAAAGAGGAGGTGGGGAGAGAGGTGTGAGAAAGAGGGGGTGGGGAGAGAGGTGTGAGAAAGAGGAGGTGGGGAGAGAGGTGTGAGAAAGAGGAGGTGGGGAGAGAGGTGTGAGAAAGAGGAGGTGGGGAGAGAGGTGTGAGAAAGAGGAGGTGGGGAGAGAGGTGTGAGAAAGAGGAGGTGGGGAGAGAGGTGTGAGAAAGAGGAGGTGGGGAGAGAGGTGTGAGAAAGAGGAGGTGGGGAGAGAGGTGTGAGAAAGAGGAGGTGGGGAGAGAGGTGGGAGAAAGAGGAGGTGGGGAGAGAGGTGTGAGAAAGAGGAGGTGGGGAGAGAGGTGTGAGAAAGAGGAGGTGGGGAGAGAGGTGGGAGGAAGAGGAGGTGGGGAGAGAGGTGTGAGAAAGAGGAGGTGGGGAGAGAGGTGGGAGGAAGAGGAGGTGGGGAGAGAGGTGTGAGAAAGAGGAGGTGGGTAGAGAGGTGTGAGAAAGAGGAGGTGGGGAGAGAGGTGGGAGGAAGAGGAGGTGGGGAGAGAGGTGTGAGAAAGAGGAGGTGGGGAGAGAGGTGTGAGAAAGAGGAGGTGGGGAGAGAGGTGTGAGAGAGAGGAGGTGGGGAGAGAGGTGGGAGGAAGAGGAGGTGGGGAGAGAGGTGTGAGAAAGAGGAGGTGGGGAGAGAGGTTTGAGAAAGAGGAGGTGGGGAGAGAGGTGTGAGAAGAGGAGGTGGGGAGAGAGGTGGGAGAAAGAGGAGATGGGGAGAGAGGTGTGAGAAAGAGGAGGTGGGGAGAGAGGTGTGAGGAAGAGGAGGTGGGGAGAGAGGTGTGAGAAAGAGGAGGTGGGGAGAGAGGTGTGAGAAAGAGGAGGTGGGGAGAGAGGTGTGAGGAAGAGGAGGTGGGGAGAGAGGTGGGAGAAAGAGGAGGTGGGGAGAGAGGTGTGAGAAGAGGAGGTGGGGAGAGAGGTGGGAGAAAGAGGAGGTGGGGAGAGAGGTGTGAGAAGAGGAGGTGGGGAGAGAGGTGTGAGAAAGAGGAGGTGGGGAGAGAGGTGGGAGGAAGAGGAGGTGGGGAGAGAGGTGTGAGAAAGAGGAGGTGGGGAGAGAGGTGTGAGAAAGAGGAGGTGGGGAGAGAGGTGTGAGAAAGAGGAGGTGGGGAGAGGTGTGAGAAAGAGGAGGTGGGAGAGAGGTGTGAGAAGAGGAGGTGGGGAGAGAGGTGTGAGAAAGAGGAGGTGGGGAGAGAGGTGGGAGAAGAGGAGATGGGGAGAGAGGTGTGAGAAGAGGAGGTGGGGAGAGAGGTGTGAGGAAGAGGAGGTGGGGAGAGAGGTGTGAGAAGAGGAGGTGGGGAGAGAGGTGTGAGAAAGAGGAGGTGGGGAGAGAGGTGGGAGAAAGAGGAGGTGGGGAGAGAGGTGTGAGAAAGAGGAGGTGGGGAGAGAGGTGGGAGAAAGAGGAGGTGGGGAGAGAGGTGTGAGAAAGAGGAGGTGGGGAGAGAGGTGTGAGAAAGAGGAGGTGGGGAGAGAGGTGGGAGGAAGAGGAGGTGGGGAGAGAGGTGTGAGAAAGAGGAGGTGGGGAGAGAGGTGGGAGGAAGAGGAGGTGGGGAGAGAGGTGTGAGAAAGAGGAGGTGGGTAGAGAGGTGTGAGAAGAGGAGGTGGGGAGAGAGGTGGGAGGAAGAGGAGGTGGGGAGAGAGGTGTGAGAAAGAGGAGGTGGGGAGAGAGGTGGGAGGAAGAGGAGGTGGGGAGAGAGGTGTGAGAAAGAGGAGGTGGGGAGAGAGGTGTGAGAAGAGGAGGTGGGGAGAGAGGTGTGAGAAAGAGGAGGTGGGGAGAGAGGTGGGAGAAAGGAGATGGGGAGAGAGGTGTGAGAAAGAGGAGGTGGGGAGAGAGGTGTGAGGAAGAGGAGGTGGGGAGAGAGGTGTGAGAAGAGGAGGTGTGAGAAAGAGGAGGTGGGGAGAGAGGTGGGAGAAAGAGGAGGTGGGGAGAGAGGTGTGAGAAAGAGGAGGTGGGGCGAGAGGTGGGAGAAAGAGGAGGTGGGGAGAGAGGTGTGAGAAAGAGGAGGTGGGGAGAGAGGTGTGAGAAAGAGGAGGTGGGGAGAGAGGTGGGAGGAAGAGGTGGGGAGAGAGGTGTGAGAAAGAGGAGGTGGGGAGAGAGGTGTGAGAAAGAGGAGGTGGGGAGAGAGGTGGGAGGAGAGGAGGTGGGGAGAGAGGTGTGAGAAGAGGAGGTGGGGAGAGAGGTGTGAGAAAGAGGAGGTGGGGAGAGAGGTGGGAGAAAGAGGAGATGGGGAGAGAGGTGTGAGAAAGAGGAGGTGGGGAGAGAGGTGTGAGGAAGAGGAGGTGGGGAGAGAGGTGTGAGAAAGAGGAGGTGGGGAGAGAGGTGGGAGAAGAGGAGGTGGGGAGAGAGGTGTGAGAAAGAGGAGGTGGGGAGAGAGGTGGGAGAAAGAGGAGGTGGGGAGAGAGGTGTGAGAAAGAGGAGGTGGGGAGAGAGGTGGGAGGAAGAGGAGGTGGGGAGAGAGGTGTGAGAAAGAGGAGGTGGGGAGAGAGGTGTGAGAAAGAGGAGGTGGGGAGAGAGGTGTGAGAAAGAGGAGGTGGGGAGAGAGGTGTGAGAAAGAGGAGGTGGGGAGAGAGGTGGGAGAAAGAGGAGATGGGGAGAGAGGTGTGAGAAAGAGGAGGTGGGGAGAGAGGTGTGAGGAAGAGGAGGTGGGGAGAGAGGTGTGAGAAAGAGGAGGTGGGGAGAGAGGTGTGAGAAAGAGGAGGTGGGGAGAGAGGTGTGAGAAAGAGGAGGTGGGGAGAGAGGTGTGAGAAAGAGGAGGTGGGGAGAGAGGTGTGAGAAAGAGGAGGTGGGGAGAGAGGTGTGAGAAAGAGGAGGTGGGGAGAGAGGTGTGAGAGAGTGTAAAAGACAGAAAGGGAAAGAGATAAGAACAGAGGAGCAGGGAAGGCAGCATATGATTAATGAATTACAGTGCTACTAGGGAAGACAGCATATGATTAATGAATTACAGTGCTACTAGGGAAGACAGCATGTGATTAATGAATTACAGTGCTACTAGGGAAGACATCATATGATTAATGAATTACAGTGCTACTAGGGAAGACAGTATATGATTAATGAATTACAGTGCTACTAGGGAAGACAGCATATGATTAATGAATTACAGTGCTACTAGGGAAGAGCATATGATTAATGAATTACAGTGCTACTAGGGAAGACAGCATATGATTAATGAATTACAGTGCTACTAGGGAAGACAGTATATGATTAATGAATTACAGTGCTACTAGGGAAGACAGTATATGATTAATGAACTACAGTGCTACTAGGGAAGACAGCATGTGATTAATGAATTACAGTGCTACTAGGGAAGACAGCATATGATTAATGAACTTCAGTGCTACTAGGGAAGACAGCATATGATTAATGAATTACAGTGCTACTAGGGAAGACAGCATATGATTAATGAATTACAGTGCTACTAGGGAAGACAGCATATGATTAATGAATCACAGTGCTACTAGGGAAGACAGCATATGATTAATGAATTACAGTGCTACTAGGGAAGAGCATATGATTAATGAATTACAGTGCTACTAGGGAAGAGCATATGATTAATGAATTACAGTGCTACTAGGGAAGACAGCATATGATTAATGAATTACAGTGCTACTAGGGAAGACAGCATATGATTAATGAATTACAGTGCTACTAGGGAAGACAGCATATGATTAATGAATTACAGTGCTACTAGGGAAGAGCATATGATTAATGAATTACAGTGCTACTAGGGAAGACAGCATATGATTAATGAATTACAGTGCTACTAGGGAAGACAGCATATGATTAATGAATTACAGTGCTACTAGGGAAGACAGCATATGATTAATGAATTACAGTGCTACTAGGGAAGAGCATATGATTAATGAATTACAGTGCTACTAGGGAAGACAGCATATGATTAATGAATTACAGTGCTACTAGGGAAGACAGCATATGATTAATGAACTTCAGTGCTACTAGGGAAGACAGCATATGATTAATGAATCACAGTGCTACTAGGGAAGACAGCATATGATTAATGAATTACAGTGCTACTAGGGAAGACAGCATATGATTAATGAATTACAGTGCTACTAGGGAAGACAGCATATGATTAATGAATTACAGTGCTACTAGGGAAGACAGCATATGATTAATGAACTACAGTGCTACTAGGGAAGACAGCATATGATTAATGAATTACAGTGCTACTAGGGAAGACAGCATATGATTAATGAACTACAGTGCTACACTAATATTCTCTCAGTTCATCACAGTTACACAATAGTGTCTCTAGCGGTGTCTCCTAACAGCCTTGGCCCCCCAGTTGGCCCAAAGGTTATCTTAAGAGTGGGTGAGATGGTGATGATGGGACTGGGGGTTGGCATCCTCTCTCACATCAAAACATACCTCTGGGGGTTGGCATCCTCTCTCACATCAAAACATACCTCTGGGGGTTGGCACCCTCTCTCACATCAAAACATACCTATGGGGGTTGGCACCCTCTCTCACATCAAAACATACCTCTGGGGGTTGGCATCCTCTCTCACATCAAAACATACATCTGGGGGTTGGCATCCTCTCTCACATCAAAACATACCTCTGGGGGTTGGGATCCTCTCTCACATCAAAACATACCTCTGGGGGTTGGCACCCTCTCTCACATCAAAACATACCTCTGGGGGTTGGCATCCTCTCTCACATCAAAACATACCTCTGGGGGTTGGCACCCTCTCTCACATCAAAACATACCTCTGGGGGTTGGCACCCTCTCTCACATCAAAACATACCTCTGGGGGTTGGCACCCTCTCTCACATCAAAACATACCTCTGGGGGTTGGCATCCTCTCTCACATCAAAACATACCTCTGGGGGTTGGCATCCTCTCTCACATCAAAACATACCTCTGGGGGTTGGCACCCTCTCTCACATCAAAACATACCTCTGGGGGTTGGCATCCTCTATCACATCAAAACATATCTGGGGGTTGGCATCCTCTCTCACATCAAAACATACCTCTGGGGGTTGGGATCCTCTCTCACATCAAAACATACCTCTGGGGGTTGGCACCCTCTCTCACATCAAAACATACCTCTGGGGGTTGGCATCCTCTCTCTCATCAAAACATACCTCTGGGGGTTGGCACCCTCTCACATTAAAACATATATCTGGGGGTTGGCATCCTCTCTCACATCAAAACATACCTCTGGGGGTTGGCATCCTCTCTCTCATCAAAACATACCTCTGGGGGTTGGCACCCTCTCACATTAAAACATATATCTGGGGGTTGGCATCCTCTCTCACATTAAAACATATATCTGGGGGTTGGCATCCTCTCTCACATCAAAACATACCTCTGGGGGTTGGCACCCTCTCTCACATCAAAACATACCTGCAGACGAGAGACAGATGGAGAGAGAGAGAGCATGGTTAAGCCTTGTGTTTTGTTTCTTCTAACACTGTCAGTCATCATAATCATCAGGAGGTGAAATGCAAAACTGACCTTGGATCATTAACTCTGGGACTACTACATCTCTATCTGTATTTCAATGTAAAGCATCTCTTTAATAATACTTCCTGTTGACCCGACCAAGTGACCTCTCACCTCTGATCCTGCTGTGCCCTCTGTCAGCCAGTTCAGATGCGGGAGGGGTTCACCGACACAGCTGATATAACCTAGAGGATTTAAGGAGAAGGGGGGAGAGGGATGAAGTGAAGGAGAGAGACTGTTATTGAGAAAATAAGGTAGTTAAAGAGACAATGTTCAACAGGAATCTGTGTGTGTGGCCTCACCTGGTGTCCACACTAAGTGGCTGCAGAGTACTTTATACTGAAAAACATGCACAGACACAGGAGGACAAACAATAGCGTAGTTCTATAAATATAAATAATAAAGTGTCTTACTATTCTCCATGGTTGGTCCTCTGGCCTATTCTCTGAAGGTGGAAGGAGCCACAGTTATACACCTGAGCCTGCTTACTGCACAACACAACCCATCAATCAGATTGATACACCAGTGTGTAGGTGTGGGTTATTGAGGGTGTGGGTCATTTTTTTCAATATGGGTGACTCTTAAAAGAGCCTGTTTTGTTTATATACAGACATCACCCTTACCTGAACAGCACCCTCACCTGAGAAGTAGAAATCAAAAGGAGAGAAACTTGGAATGTAATAACTGCAGTTGACATAGCTAAGTAAATGGAAGAATACTCGTATTGCAATGTGGATGGCTCTTAAAAGAGCATTTGGTTGTGCATAGTGTAGTCTATGGTGTTGCCAGGGAACAGCAGACCTCTCCTCTGGCACACGGCGGCGAGCTGCACATCCCCTCCTGGTCCAACAACCATAGACATGGAGCTGCTGCAGCAGATGGACCACTTCCTACAGGTAACATCCATAGACATGGAGCTGCTGCAGCAGATGGACCACTTCCTACAGGTAACATCCATAGACATGGAGCTGCTGCAGCAGATGGACCACTTCCTACAGGTAACATCCATAGACATGGAGCTGCTGCAGCAGATGGACCACTTCCTACAGGTGACATCCATAGACATGGAGCTGCTGCAGCAGATGGACCACTTCCTACAGGTGACATCCATAGACATGGAGCTGCTGCAGCAGATGGACCACTTCCTACAGGTAACATCCATAGACATGGAGCTGCTGCAGCAGATGGACCACTTCCTACAGGTAACATCCATAGACATGGAGCTGCTGCAGCAGATGGACCACTTCCTACAGGTAACATCCATAGACATGGAGCTGCTGCAGCAGATGGACCACTTCCTACAGGTAACATCCATAGACATGGAGCTGCTGCAGCAGATGGACCACTTCCTACAGGTAACATCCATAGACATGGAGCTGCTGCAGCAGATGGACCACTTCCTACAGGTAACATCCATAGACATGGAGCTGCTGCAGCAGATGGACCACTTCCTACAGGTGACATCGATAGACATGGAGCTGCTGCAGCAGATGGACCACTTCCTACAGGTAACATCCATAGACATGGAGCTGCTGCAGCAGATGGACCACTTCCTACAGGTAACATCCATAGACATGGAGCTGCTGCAGCAGATGGACCGCAGTTGTAAATGATAACTTGTTCTCAACTGGCTTACCTGGTTAAATAAAGGTGAAATAAAAAATAAAAAATAAAAAATAAATACAACTTCCTACAGGTAACATCCATAGACATGGAGCTGCTGCAGCAGATGGACACACAGTCATAATTTCCCAATAGAAAGGCTTAAAGTCTGCACAGAGTCTTATTAGCTTTATTTCTGTTTCTCTGTGTCTGTGTGTGTGTCTGTGTGTGTGTGTGTCTGTGTGTGTGTGTGCGTGCGTATGTGTTAGGTAAGCTGGCAGTGTGTTTTCCGATGTTCTCTGTTAAGAGGGTATGTATCTGAAGGTTCAAACCTGTGTGTGTGTTTGTATCTGTGTGTAGGAGGTGAGGATGCAGACTGTGTCGTACCCTCTGTCCTCTCTGAAGGGGTTAGTGTGTGAGGGCTCTAACCTGCTACTGTCCCTCTGCTCTCTCTGAGGATGATAAATGATAGCTCCTGGGGAGTAGGAGTGATACTGGGGGCTGCAGGGCCTGGGTTAACCTCTACATCACCAGAGGAACAGAGGAGGAATAGAATAAGGATACGGCTAAAGGCTTTAAGAACTGGTCTTCTAGTGCGTTGGGTACAGAGAATAAAAGGGGCAGATTTCCGGGCGTTGTAGAATAGATTCAGGGCATTATGTACAGACAAGGATATGGAAGGATATGAGTACAGTGGAGGTAAACCTAAGCGTTGGGTAACAATGAAAGAGATAGCATCACTGGAGGCACCGATTGAGCCGGTCTCGGCGTGTATGGGGGGTGGAACAAAGGAGCTATTTGAGGCAGTTTGAGAATGACTTGGGGTTCTATATTGAAATTGTATAATAAGAACTAACTGGAACAGCAATAGGCAAGGCATATTGACATGGGAGAGAGGCATAAAGCAATCACAGGTGTTATTAGAGAGAGCTAAGACAACAACTGGTAATGGCGATGAAAGTTTGGGCTGAGGCTAAACAGATAAACAGGACAGATAAACAGGATGGGGGTACCGTGTAAAGGAACAGTCCAGCAGGCATCAGCTGTGCAGCTGAGTGATCATAAGGTCCAGTGAACAGCAATATGTGAGTCCGAGAGCAGTTCGAATTGGTGCAACAGTACAGCGAGCAGGAAGCACGGCTGTTGTTTGCGTGTGCTAGCGGGCTGGGGCTAGCAGATGGATCTTCGTGGTCGTCGCAACGGGAAGCCTGTTGAAACCACAGACGATTACTTCGGCAGACCAGTCGTGATGGATCGGCGGGGCTCTGTGTCGACTCTAGGAGGTCCCGTCCGGTTGACAGAGAGGTAGATAGCCAGGAGATGTGCCTGACTCGAGGCTAGCTCAAGGCTGATTAGCCAATAACAACATCCATTTGGTTGCAGCTAGCTGGTTGCGATGATCCGGTGTTAAAGGTCCAGTGATTTAGTGATTCCGGCAGAAAATCCGATATGTTCTGGGTCGATAACACGCTGTGCAGACAGTGCAGACTGGCCGATAATAGTCCAGGCTAGAGCTGGCTGGTAGGTAGTGCAGGCCACGGACAATGGTGAAAAAACGCTAACGGTGGCTAATATCAAGTAGCTAGTTAGCTGGCTACTCCTGTCCGGTAGACAAAGAGGTAGATAGCCGGGATATGGGCCTGGCTCGAGGCTAGCTCAAGGCTAACTGGTGCTTGCTTCGGGGGCAGTGGTGATTAGCCTACAGCATAATCCATTCGGTTGCGGCTAGCTAGTTGCGATCCGGTGTTAGGGTCCAGTGATTCAGTTATTCCGGCAGAAAATCTGATGTTCTGGGTGAAAACCGCTAATAGCAAGTAGCTAGTTAGCTAGTTAGCTGGCTGGCTAGTTTCAACTGGAGATTCTAGATAAAGGTGAGTAAATAATAGAATCCGTTCCACATTGAGTGAGGCGGGTTGCAGGAAAGTATATTTAGTAGAAGGATGAAAAGTGTGATAGGGAAATATGTACGAAAAATACAAAAAACAGGCCACCCCTCAGAGCCTGGTTCCTCTCCACCCAGCACAGCCAGTAGAGGACTGGCCACCCCTCAGAGCCTGGTTCCTCTCTACCCAGCACAGCCAGAAGGGGACTGGCCACCCCTCAGAGCCTGGTTCCTCTCTACCCAGTACAGCCAGAAGAGGACTGGCCACCCCTCAGAGCCTGGTTCCTCTCTACCCAGTACAGCCAGAAGAGGACTGGCCACCCCTCAGAGCCTGGTTCCTCTCCACCCAGCACAGCCAGTAGAGGACTGGCCACCCCTCAGAGCCTGGTTCCTCTCTACCCAGTACAGCCAGTAGAGGACTGGCCACCCCTCAGAGCCTGGTTCCTCTCTACCCAGCACAGCCAGTAGAGGACTGGCCACCCCTCAGAGCCTGGTTCCTCTCTACCCGGCACAGCCAGAAGAGGACTGGCCACCCCTCAGAGCCTGGTTCCTCTCTAGGTTTCTTCCTAGGTTTCTGCCTTTCTAGAGAGTTTTTCCTAGCCATCGTGCTTCTACATCTGCATTGCTTGCTGTTTGGGGTTTTAGGCTGGGTTTCTGTACAAGCACTTTGTGACATCTGCTGATGTAAAAAAGTGCTTTATAAATAAATATGATTGATTGATTGTTTGTTTGAGGAGAGGTGGCTGGTGTGGGAGGAGGACATGCAGATGCACTCCATGTTCCCAGACAGAAAGGTGACATATTAGTATTTCCCTACACCCTACACCCTACCGTTACCCCCTACTCTCACCTAGCCCCTTACTCTCACCTAGCCCCTTACTCTCACCTAGCCCCTTACTCTCACCTAGCCCCTTACTCTTAAACTGCTAACCCCTAAGTTACCTGACGTGTGCTTTACAGGAGGAGTTGAAGGTGGATCATGCCTCATACCTGCAGCATCACCCCGGCGCTCCCCACCATGATGGCCTACTTCTTGCACTTCCTGTTGCGCGCGAAATCTTCATGTTCGCCCGCGAGGACTTCTTCGCCTCCCGTCGACCGCCAGGGGGGGGCACCTTCAACACCTCACCCTGAGGACACACACTGTGGCTGCGTCTCAATAGTCTAGTAGCCTTCCTCCCACCTTAGTGAGGACAATAGTCTTCTGGTTAGCAGTCGAGATCATCGAACATTGAATGCTTTCATGGATGTTTTGTATTTTATTTTGTGATGCTTGTTTTTACTGTCTACTGTTTTAGTTTTTATGAGCTGCACTGAATCACTATCATCCAATCAACTCTATTGATATGGTAATTACAAGAGTTACAGTTCTGTCAGTTGATGTGAATAAGACACAGGAGGAGTGTTGAGTCAACATGAGCCGGAGTTGGGATTGCAAGTGCAACACAATATTAGGAAGGTTAATGTTTTGTACACTCGGTGTACATGCCACATAATGTCATATTGCAGTGAGAACATAGCATTTTACGAACAACATCATATGACTCTATAAGGGAATACCCCAATAAAGTCCCATAAGGGATGGATGCAGATACAGTGGCTTGCGAAAGTATTCACCCCCCCCTTGGCAGTTTTCCTATTTTGTTGACTTACAACCTGGAATTAAAATGGATTTTTTGGGGGTTTGTATCATTTGATTTACACAACATGCCTACCACTTTGAAGATGCAAAATAATTTTTTTTGTGAAACAAACAAGAAATAAGACAAAAAAACAGACCTTGAGCGTGCATAACTATTCACCCTCCCAAAGTCAATACTTTGTAGAGCCACCTTTTGCAGCAATTACAGCTGCAAGTCTCTTGGGGTATTTCTTTATAAGCTTGGCACATCTAGCCACTGGGAGTTTTGCCCATTCTTCAAGGCAAAACTGCTCCAGCTCCTTCAAGTTGGATGGGTTCCGCTGGTGTACAGCAATCTTTAAGTCATACCACAGATTCTCAATTGCATTGAGGTCTGGGCTTTGACTAGGCCATTTCAAGACATTTAAATGTTTCCCCTTAAACCACTCGAGTGTTGCTTTAGGAGTATGCTTAGGGTCATTGTCCTGCTGGAAGGTGAACCTCTGTCCCAGTCTCAAATCTCTGGAAGACTAAAACAGGTTTCCCTCAAGAATTTCTCTGTATTTAGCACCATCCATCGTTCCTTCAATTCTGACTAGTTTCCTAGTCCCTGCCGATGAAAAACATCCCCACAGCATGATGCTGCCACCACCATGCTTATGGGACCGTGTTCTCGGTGATGAGAGGTGTTAGGTTTGCGCCAGACATAGCGTTTTCCTTGATGGCCAAAAAGCTCAATTTTAGTCTCATCTGACCAGAGTACCTTCTTCCATATGTTTGGGGAGTCTCCCACATGCCTTTTGGCAAACACCAAACGTGTTTGCTTATTTTTTTCTTTAAGCAATGGCTTTTTTTCTGGCCACTCTTCCGTAAAGCCCAGCTCTGTGGAGTGTACGGCTTAAAGTGGTCCTATGGACAGATACTCCAATCTCCGCTGTGGAGCTTTGCAGCTCCTTCAGGGTTATCTTTGGTCTCTTTGTTGCCTCTCTGATGAATGCCCTCCTTGCCTGGTCCGTGAGTTTTGGTGGGCAGCCCTCTCTTGGCAGGTTTGTTGTGGTGACATATTCTTTCCATTTTTAAATAATGGATTTAATGGTGCTCCGTGGGATGTTCAAAGTTTCAGATATTTTTTTTATAACCCAACCCTGATCTGTACTTCTCCACAACTTTGTCCCTGACCTGTTGGAGAGCTCCTTGGTCTTCATGGTGCCGCTTGCTTGGTGGTGACCCTTGCTTAGTAGTGTTGCAGACTCTGGGGCCTTTCAGAACAGGTGTATATAGACTGAGATCATGTGACAGATCATGTGACACTTAGATTGCAGACAGGTGGACTTTATTTAACTAATTATGTGACTTCTGAAGGTAATTGGTTGCACCATATCTTATTTAGGGGCTTCATAGCAAAGGGGGTGAATACATATGAACGCACCACTTTTCCGTTATTTAATTTTTAGAATGTTTTGAAACTAGTTTTTTTTTTTTTTTCACTTCACCAATTTGGACTATTTTGTGTATGTCCATTGCATTAAATCCAAATAAAAATCAATTGAAATTACAGGTTGTAATGCAACAAAATAGGAAAAATGCCAAGGGGGATGAATACTTTTGCAAGGCACTGTACATCAACCCAAATTTACTTTACTTAATTTATAACCAATGATGAATAAGCAGCGCATGAGTGAAGTATTTTTATGAAAAACAAAGCAAGACAGACAGAGAGAGAGAGAGAGAGAGAGAGATACAGAGAGACAGAGAGGGAGAGATAGTGAGAGAGAGACAGAGAGACAGAGATAGAGAAAGACAGAGAGAGAGAGAGACAGAGAGAGAGACAGAGATAGAGACAGAGATAGAGACAGAGAGAGAGAGAGAGAGAGAGAGAGAGAGAGAGAGAGAGAGAGAGAGAGAGAGAGAGAGAGAGAGAGAGAGAGAGAGAGAGAGAGAGAGAGAGAGAGAGAGAGAGAGAGAGAGAGAGAGAGAGAGAGACAGAGAGAGAGAGAGAGATAGAGAGAAGTACCATCGTGCTCAAAACTTAAACTCTAACTGTTGGTGTGTTAAACCAATATACAACGAAGTCCAAAAAATGAAAGGTGGACAAAAATATACCAAACTTCCCAACTTCCTCTTAGTTTTTTTTTGCTTTTCAGCAGGCACGGGGAAAAACTAACACAAACGTTTGGGTGTCCACATTCTTCAGTATCTGGTTTCAGGCATCCGTTACATAGAGTGAGACACAGGCGTGCGTGATAGCGATCAACAGGACCAAGTTTTTCAAAAAAATTCTAATCAGATTTTGGCAATCAGATTGGATTAAATGTTAGAATTGGGTATTTCTGGAGGCAGAAGAAATGCACACCTGTTTAGGCGAGATGCTGGCTAGCGGAGTAGAACACTGAAAATGAGATTCTAATCCTTGATACAGGTGTGAATGATAGTAAACAACAGTTGATTAACAGTTGGTTGGTTGGCATTCTCACATGTTTTTGGAGTGGGGATCACATATCTTTGTTGTAATACCGCAAGCACCAGGAGAGTGCCGGAATCTTCATCTACAGTTATGGACCTGTGTTCTTTCATTTTAGGCTTTTTTTTCTCTCTCCCAGAATCCCACAGTGGCATCACTAGTCATTATATGATGTATGTAGATGTTCTATGATGTATGTAGATGTTCTATGACGTATGTAGATGTTCTATGATGTATGTAGATGTTCTATGACGTATGTAGATGTTCTATGACGTATGTAGATGTTCTATGATGTATGTAGATGTTCTATGATGTACAGTAGCCCTATAGCCAGTCACATTTCAACCACATTATTTTACTGTACCTGGTCGTACACAGACTTATGTGGTCATATGTGGTTATTGAAAATTAGTAGCCTAACAAGTCTCTACATGTCCCCAGTCACATTTGCAACCAAATGATTTGAATCATTGCAAATACTGTTGTATATGTCATTTGTAATTTTGTAATTTGTTTGTAAATGAAATATGACACTTGTTCGCTGCTCTGGCACCCCAATGGTGGAACAAGCTCCCTCACGACGCCAGGACAGCGGAGTCACTCACCACCTTCCGGAGACATTTGAAACCCCACCTCTTTAAGGAATACCTGGGATAGGATAAAGTAATCCTTCTACCCCCCCCCCCCCCAAAAAAAAATTGTAAAGTGGTTATCCCACTGGCTATAGGGTGAATGCACCAATTTGTGAGTCGCTCTGGATAAGAGCGTCTGCTAAATGACGTAAATGTGCCCTTGAGCAAGGCACTTAACCCTAATTGCTCCTGTAAGTCGCTCTGGATAAGAGCGTCTGCTAAATGACTAAAATGTAAATGTAATGTAAATGTTTCCACCACAAAAGTGTATTACTTGATAGAATGCATGGTTTTCAGTATCGGCTTGTGAGCCAGCAAACCAGGTGAACGTGGTCACCATGGAGGAGGCAGTTGAGGAGGGGCCCGTGGACACCATGGAGGAGGCAGTTGAGGAGGGGCCCGTGGTCACCATGGAGGAGGCAGTTGAGGAGGGGCCCGTGGTCACCATGGAGGAGGCAGTTGAGGAGGGGCCCGTGGTCACCATGGAGGAGGCAGTTAAGGAGGGGCCCGTCGTCACCATGGAGGAGGCAGTTAAGGAGGGGCCCGTGGTCACCATGGAGGAGGCAGTTGAGGAGGGGCCCGTGGTCACCATGGAGGAGGCAGTTGAGGAGGGGCCCGTGGTCACCATGGAGGAGGCAGTTAAGGAGGGGCCCGTGGTCACCATGGAGGAGGCAGTTGAGGAGGGGCCCGTGGTCACCATGGAGGAGGCAGTTGAGGAGGGGCCCGTCGTCACCATGGAGGAGGCAGTTGAGGAGGGGCCCGTCGTCACCATGGAGGAGAGAACTGATCCCAGTCAGGGCAGGTAAGCCAGAAAGCTGAGTCTTAAGCCCATGATCTAAATAAACAGGAGTAGCTGGTGCATTTTTTTTTCAAATAGGTATCCTATTTGTCAGCTAAACCATAGCCTACAGCTCAAAATGTATTTGTTAACCATACAACTTAACTTAGCACTTGTGTACTTTGAACTGTACACTACCGGTCAAAAGTTTTAGAACACCTACTCATTCAAGGGTTTTTCTTTATTTTTTGCTATTTTTTACATTGTAGAATAATAGTGAAGATATCAAAACTTTGAAATAACACATATGGAATCATGTAGTAACCAAAAAAAGTGTTATTTGCCTTGATGACAGCTTTACACACTCTTGGCATTCTCTCCACGTGTTCTCTGGTGTGATGAATCACTGTTCACCATCTATCAGTCCGACGGACGAATCTGGGTTTGGCGGATGCCAGGAGAACGCTACCTGCCTGAATGCATAGTGCCAACTGTTAAGTTTGGTGGAGGAGGAATAATGGTCTGGGGCTTTTTTTCATGGTTCGGGCTAGGCCCCTTAGTTCCAGTGAAGGGAAATCTTAACGCTACAGCATACAATGACATTCTAGATGATTCTGTGCTTCCAATTTTGTGGCAACAGTTTGGGGAAAGCCCTTTCCTGTTTCAGCATGACAAAGCCCCCATGCAAAAAGTGAGGTCCATACAGAAATGGTTTGTCGAGATCGGTGTGGAAGAACTTGGAATGGCCTGCACAGAGCCCTGACCTCAACCCCATCGAACACCTTTGGGATGAATTGGAACGCCGACTGTGAGCCAGGCCTAATCGCCCAACATCAGTGCCCGACCTCACTAATGCTCTTGTGGCTGAACGGAAGCAAGTCCCCGCAGCAATGTTCCAACATCTAGTGGAAAGCCTTCCCAGAAGAGTGGAGGCTGTTATAGCAGCAAAGGGGGGGGGACCAACTCCATATTAATGCCCATGATTTTAGAATGAGATGCTCGATGAGCAGGTGTCCAAATACTTTTGGTAATGTAGTGTATGAGATATGGTGGGAGCGTATGTACAAAAGCCATAAATGTAAAAAAGTTTGGCCACGTGTCAAGTGTTTGCAAATGGAATATCATTGTTGAAGAGTCTGAGGATGCGCGGTGTTGCAGTTGTGATGGGAATCAGGTTCCAGAGTGCTTCCCAGAGTGCCCTGTTAGGGTGAAGGAGGTCAAAGTAGGACGGATGAGGGCTGTCGAAGGTCTGCTATGCAGAGGCAGTGACAATTGTCAAAGCAGCGGGTAGAGACGATGAAGCTATGGCAGGTGGATAACCAACAGGATGTGGATTTCAGTCAGTTGAGAGGTCCTGAAACACTCATGGTGAAGATGGTTGGTTTTGTTGTGTGTTTATTGCGCAGGTGATTAATTGGACAAACTAACAAACATTAGAAGAAACTGGAAGTCATTGTGAAAGCAACAAAAAGGTTATTGGATCTCCAGGACTTCACGGCTGAAACATTGCAGGGAATACTGTCTGAAGATGCTTCCCCCCTTTCGGGCCCCAGAGCCTGTAGGGATCAGGCCCCAGAGCCTGTGTAGAGATCAGGCCCCAGAGCCTGTGTAGAGATCAGGCCCCAGAGCCTGTAGAGATCAGGCCCCAGAGCATGTGTAGAGATCAGGCCCCAGAGCCTGTAGCGATCAGGCCCCAGAGCCTGTAGGGATCAGGCCCCAGAGCATGTGTAGAGATCAGGCCTCAGAGCCTGTGTAGAGATCAGGCCCCAGAGCCTGTAGAGATCAGGCCCCAGAGCCTGTAGAGATCAGGCCCCAGAGCTTGTGTAGAGATCAGGCCCCAGAGCCTGTGTAGAGATCAGGCCCCAGAGCCTGTGTAGAGATCAGGCCCCAGAGCCTGTGTAGAGATCAGGCCCCAGAGCCTGTAGAGATCAGGCCCCAGAGCCTGTAGAGATCAGGCCCCAGAGCTTGTGTAGAGATCAGGCCCCAGAGCCTGTGTAGAGATCAGGCCCCAGAGCCTGTGTAGAGATCAGGCCCCAGAGCCTGTGTAGAGATCAGGCCCCAGAGCCTGTGTAGAGATCAGGCCCCAGAGCCTGTGGGGATCTGAGTGCATTAGACCAAGTGAAGGAGTACATCGTTTTTGTTTTTTTAGAATAATATGAGTGGGTTTTTTGTTTTTGTTTCTTTGTTAAAGTATTTCCGTTTTTACCCAGTAGGTGGCGGCAATACACCTTTTTGGATGTAATCCGCCAATAAAACCTTGAAGAAGAAGTAGACGTCTCACCCCCTCCAATCTAATAGATGGATGTCAATGTTAGCATGTACACTCTCCGTTCCACGTACTTCCCATCTGCAGCAGCTTCTTGCCCAATTACGAGGCTGATTAACTAGACAAACCGATGTGAAACACAGACGGGTGTGCATGAAAATCGAGATACAACATGTAATCCATGTTTTGGTTTTGATTTGGAGGAGGGGGGGGTGGGCACCACTCCTGGGCACCACTTGGTGATGCAAACAATGCCCTTTTCCATCAAAACCGTTTACAGATGTATCTTTGGTCGTGGGAAAAGTGTTGCCAAACAGGCACAGCAACGGGTCGGGGTTGGTTGGTCGGGACATCACTCACAAGGTGGCTATCCAACTAGAAACCTGGGCTGGTTAGGCCTAATGCCATTTGGTTTTCAGTTGGTTCTAGAACCAGTGATTTGAATAGACGATACACTAACCTCTACCTAGTTCGGCCATCTTGTTATTAGGCCTAGTCAAGTCACTAATCTAGATGCCACAACGTGCAAAACACGTTTTGTCAGAACTGATAAGATAGAAAATCATATGTATTCATTGTTATTTCGATGTATTACGCTTAGTGTTAGGATGATTACTGACAATCGTATTTAGGGTTAGGCCTAGATGCCACAAGTAAGGCCAGGTGACAAGGCCTAACATGGATCACTGTAGTTTAAAACACGCTGACACAGTCCTAAGTCAAGGAGAGTTTTGTTGACGCTTGCGAAAAATCTTTCTGATCTCTCTTACTTACTGCCATGGAGTCTTCCTGCCAATACTGCACTTTATGGTAGTAGTGTTTGACACCCTGTAGAGGGAATTGGCTACATTGCTGGTTACTTTGCCTGTGTCCTAAATAGCACCCTATTTCCCCTATGGGCGCTGGTCAAAAATAGTGCACTACATAGGGAATAGGGTGCCATTTGAAAAGGCAGCCTTTTGTGTTTTGTTGTCCGTTGTCGCCTAGGGAGCAGTGTGGATTGATAACATATGGAAACATATGGTCAGAAGGCCTGTCTGGGGTTGAGGTTGCTGGACAGGTTATAGAGGAGTGGTAGGTGCTGGAGGAGCAGAAAGTTGGATGGGGAAATGTTATCAATGAGAGAATCCACAGCTGGCTATAATATGGAGTGAGATTCATTTCTTTATTCTGTAAATATGTCTACCACGAGCCGGGCGTATATTCAACGTAACTCACAAATAAAAACCATAATCCGTAAATATCTACAAAATATTTCACAAATTAAACCATAATCCTTAAATATATACAAAATATTTCACAAATTAAACCATAATCCGTTGATATGTAAAAATATTTCACAAAGATTCATCATAAGTCACAAATGAATTCGTGAAATGTAAATAGATTCAACATAGCTCACAAATAAAACTACAATTTGAAAAAAATGTAGAACGATTTGTGAGCAAACGTTCAGAAATGCCTAACATTTACAACTGTGAAATGTGCTTGTGGATCTATATTCCGTGTAACACAGATAACTTGTTCTTATCCCGCCTGTCAATGTATTACAATCCAAATATGTTGGCTTCAGATGAGTCGTCACCTCCATTTATTGGGATAATCTTTGTGTCACGTGGAGCGCAGAGTGAAGCAGTGTCTCATTCATATATTTCTTGGTAGAATGCTTTCTAGCTAGAATAGCTAGCTGATAAAATAACAAGTTCATGAAATGTGAGTATAAAGCTTATTTATTCAACAATTTATGTTAAAATGGTAAACAAATGACTTTTACGTGAATGTCAAATTTGACCATTGGGGCATGCAACCAGGGTCGTAACCAGGGTCGTAACCAGGGTCGTAACCAGGGTCGTAACCAGGGTTAGAGTTTTAGTGAGGTCCCCTTTAGGAAATGTTTTGAAAGTTGAACCTCATTTACTGAATTTCTAAATGCTATTTGGAGAACAGCAAAAACAAGCCAAAATGACCCCAGCCATTATCACCTTGGCTGCTGTAGGTTCATTCGCCTCAGTCCATCTACAAACACATAGCCTATTAGCTACACAATTGTAATGCTGTACCCCTGAAAGGGGGGGAAATATGAGAAACGATTCACACTGACACGTAGCATCAGCGATGGTTCAGTCAGTTGTGAAGATAAATTGCATAAAATCATCAACTCTTTACATATCTCTTTTTCTCAAATTACATAGCAGTCACATTTGTATTCCTAGGCATTACTAATCAAGCTCTGCACAATCAGACATCAATGGAGCACACACATTATCACATTCACACAAATGATTAGAATATTACTTACGAATCTGTATTAATATCAGGAATGCAGTGGTAAAAAAAGGTGGGTAATGGGTAAACTGTAAACTTCAGTGGGCGATCGAGATAAGATGAACAACCACGATATATACGAAAACGTATGACATTTTTAGGACTGTATTGTTTGCATTTTAATGTAGGAAAGATGTTGATATTGAAACATATCTTATTTTTTTAAGCTCCTAACTTGTTTAATAAGATTAGTACAGATTTTCTAAGGGGCCCGATGTGGGGCCCCGACCCCGAGTTTGAGAACCACTGTGCTAACCTCTCTCGCTCTCTCTCTCTCTCTCTCTCTGTCTCCTCTGCTTCCTCCTGCATGCATTGCAGCCTGCCTCAGCCCCACCACACCACTCTCGGTCTCAGTAGCCTACTCTGTCGGTCTCAGTAGCCTACTCTCTGTAAAGCAACATTATTATGAGAATTCAATAGCAATTTTTTTTTATTGTGTCCAAAATATATATTTTTATGATTCATTTTAATTAGAAAAAAATTACAGAGGTCCAGACCTCGGTGTCCTCATACAGTGGCTTGCGAAAGTATTCACCCCCCTTGGCATTTGTCCTATTTTGTTGCCTTACAACCTGGAATTAAAATTGATTTTTGAGGGGTTTGTATCAATTGATTTACGCATCATGCCTACCGCTTTGAAGATGCAAAATATTGGTTATCTTTGGTTTCTTTGTTGCCTCTCTGATTAATGCCCTCCTTGCCTGGTCCATGAGTTTTGGTGGGCGGCCCTCTCTTGGCAGGTTTGTTGTGGTGCCATATTCTTTCCATTTTTTAATAATGGATTTAATGGTGCTCCGTGGGATGTTCAAAGTTTCTGATATTTTTTTAATAACCCAACCCTGATCTGTACTTCTCCACAACTTTGTCCCTGACCTGTTTGGAGAGCTCCTTGGTCTTCATGGTGCCGCTTGCTTAGTGGTGTTGCAGACTCTGGGGTCTTTCAGAACAGGTGTATATATACTGAGATCATGTGACAGATCATGTGATACTTAGATTGCAGACAGGTGGACTTTATTTAACTAATTATGTGACTTCTGAAGGTAACTGGTTGCACCATATCTTATTTAGGGGCTTCATAGCAAAGGGGGTGAATACATATGCACGCACCACTTTTCCTTTATTTATTTTTTTAGAATGTTTTGAAACAAGTTATTTTTTTAATTTCACTTCACAAATTTTGACTATTTTGTGTATGTCCATTACATGAAATCCAAATAAAAATCAATTTAAATTACAGTTTGTAATGCAACAAAATAGGAAAAATGCCAAGGGGGATGAATTCTTTTGCAAGGCACTGTATGTATTTAGGGCCATGCATGCCACGCCGAGTGTGTGCTTTCAACATGTTGGACACTATAGCTAAAGGCTAGCTAAAGGCTAGCTAAAGGCTAGCTAAAGGCTATCTCGTCAGCTGTTTAGACAAACAACCAAAGTTAAACTAACTAGTTCATTGTTCATTCAGGAATGTGTAAATCATGAAGCACCGCTAAGTTTTAAAATCCCGAATTGTGATCTGGCTAGCCAGCTAGCTAATGAGAAATTTTTGCAAATCATCTTTTTCAATCTGTTTTCTTTCAGGGACTAAATGGGGCAGTTGATGGTTTGGCAGGACAAAGCACTCTTTCCCGACTGGTGTGGCGGTAATAAATTGTAACATCATCTGATTCAGCTAGCTGTTTTCTGCTCCTTGTAATCTTGCTCGCTAGCTAGCCATAGTACATTTTGTTGTGCATCCTTAGCTACATTTATTAATATGTTGTTGTTTTCTAGTCAGTACATGCATTCCGTGTCTGATTACTTTCAATTCAGTGAAATAATGTATGCACTCACTAACTGTAAGTCACTCTGGATAAGAGCGTCTGATAAAATGACTAAAAATATAAATGTAAATTCTACCCTTCTCTGTATTGTGTTGAGGGGAAATGTTACCAGTTAAATAAAAGGCTAAGTTATTCTACCCATACTGTAAAATACTTTTCATCGGTAAAAATTATTAACCTGACGATAATAACGTGAGGGTTTAATTGTGTAACAATGCACAAGTCCGTGTTATAGCTATGGTTCGAGATCAGTCTGATAATTGTTAGGAAGAAAATGTTTTGAAGTGAAATGACCAATTAAAAAAAAGTAAGCATGTGATCAAGCTTATGTGTAAAACTGTTTAACGATGGAACATTGAAGTTCAGAAACATATACATGCACCGATTCTCACACACACACACACACACACACAGTCCTCTTGCCTCCTTATATGGGCGGCAGGCGGCAGGTAGCTTAGTGGTTAAGAGCGTTGTGCCAGTAACCGAAAGGTCGCTGGTTCTAATCCCCGAGCCCACTAGGTGAAAAATCTGTCGATGTGCCCTTGAGCAAGGCACTTAACCCTAATTGCTCCTGTAAGTCGCTCTGGATAAGAGCGTCTGCTAAATGACCAATTAATTATTTATTTATATTGAGTGACTCCTGTTTATAAGCTTGATCAAATAGCTTTAATGACATGCTATTTCAAATGTCTTGTTCTGTGTAACAAGTGGTGTGTGTTGCCCAGTCTGGGCCCCGAAAAGGAAGCATCATCTTCACATCTAACTTCATATTGTTATTCCATTTCTTACTGTTCCCACAGAGCTGTCCATTCGGAGTCAACCTAGAACCATGACCCCCGCTTGGCCTGTTCTACCACTGACCTGCTGCTTTTTGGACCCTACTGCAACTCCTCACTAGTCAAGCTCCCGTTTCTTTCAGGCCCTTCCTGAGTTGTTTGATCTGAATGTTGACTCGGCCAGGGACCTATTCGCAGTGTTTTCCAAAACTCGGTCCCGGGGACCCCAAGGGGTGGACATTTATGAGGTTTTGCTCTCTAGCGTGACTACACAGCTGATTCAAATAATCAACTCATAATCGAGGTTTGATTGTTTGAATCAACTGTGTAATGTACCATGCTCAAAGTCTCTTAGGTCACTCTTAGGTCACTCTTAGGTCACTCTTAGGTCACTCTTAGGTCACAACTGAATGTCTCGATGCCTGTCTACCTGCTTTATATAGCAAGCCATGGCCACATGACTCAATGTCTGTAGGAGCGATCCATTTTAGTGAAAGGTTGGTGTACCTAATAAACTGTCTGTGTACATCAGCAGTAGTAGCCTACCGTTAGTTCCCATCCTCTGTCATCTACGTCTGTATTTGTTACAGTCTTACCATTCTCGTTGTAGGAGTGGACGCGTTGTTTGCAGAGCTCAAGTTTTGGTTTATTTCCTTCCATTTACAAGTTTTTTTTGTCAATTTAATCATTGTCTTTTATTTGGAGCGCTCCTGTCAATGTTGAGTGAGGACACACACCTGATTACGCATATAGAAGTCGGCCTATAGGCTACCTACCAGCGCGCAAATGTAGGCCTATAAACCTGCCCAGTTGGGGATGTCTGATAATGTTTCTGATTGTCTCACCACCACTAATGAGCTGTGGAGCTTCTCAAAGTAATGTTTTCTTCACCTCAAACAGCAAGTAAACAAAGTCTGTTTTTAGAATCCGTTGAGAATGACAATAGTTCCTAAAACCACATTTCCATCCACAGTATTTATGCGAGTAAAGTCATACTGTATATAAAAAAAAAAATCATGACAGCTGTGATGGAAACAGGAAGTTTCATTACAATTTTATAAACGCTGACAGATAATTCCTTTGTTTGACATGGTGGGATCATTTTGTGTCTGTAAAATGTATTATGTGAGAAATGGAGGTGGAAACGTCTTTATGCGCAAATATTTATATAATAACCCTCATATCGAAGTAAACTTTGAGTCACCCGATGATATGTTGTGTGGTCCTCCCACTATGACTTGGGAAACCATGCAGTTTATTAGGCTACAGATTAAATAAGTTATGATGAACTTCACAGGGTGGTGAAAGTGCACGGTGATGAGCTTGATGCTCCTTTCCAATAAATATTGTGGGTCTGATTCTGGTGACATGATGATCGATGCTTGACTATTGTTTGACAAAAATAAATAAAAAACATCTTATCCATAATAATCTCATCACTAGACTACCTGTATCTGCTAGAGTAGGCGCATGAGCTATTTAACCAGTTGTGTGACAAAACTATCGGTAGAGTTGAAAATGTGATGGTGGAGTTGAATGTAATAGATTTGCATTCGGTACATGAAAACTTAAGTGAAAAAATTACATTTTGTGTGCACTAAGTCCTCACGCACTGATTTTGATCTGCAACAAGTCCGTTTGGTGGAAACACTACTGGTGGGGAAAATGAACATTTTCCCCACCAGTATTTTTAAATATTAGTTTGAAAATCTGTTGCCAATTGGATGGAAACCTAGCTACTGTATTTGAAAAATATTTCCCAGCTCTCGCCCCTTCGATAATTACTTGGCATAAAAGGGAAAAATGTAATGCTCTGATCCAGTGGAAACGTCATAAAAATAATAAATTATAATAATCTGTAAGCAAAGAATACAGATCCACAAGCACAATCCTAAATGAAGGGAAAATATAAACACCATATTAATTCCAGATTTGCTGTACTCATCTTTCATATTTTTTGATGATCAAATGCACATTCCACAGTTGTAAATGTTAGTGCTTTCTGAAACTTTTTATACACTAAACACTTTCATATATTGATAGATCATAGTTTTATTTGTGAGTTATGTCGAATACACACGGATCGTGTTAGACATATTTACAGAATAAAAAATAAACAAATCTCAATCCATACATACAGTGGGGAGAACAAGTATTTGATACACTGCCGATTTTGCAGGTTTTCCTACTTACAAAGCATGTAGAGGTCTGTCATTTCTATCATAGGTACACAAAAATCCAGAAAATCACATTGTATGATTTTTAAGTAATTAATTTGCATTTTATTATATGACATAAGTATTTGATCACCTACCAACCAGTAAGAATTCCGGCTCTCAAAGACCCTCCTGTTCTCCACTCATTACCTGTATTAACTGCACCTGTTTGAACTCGTTACCTGTATAAAAGACACCTGTCCACACACTCAATCAAACAGACTCCAACCAAGTCCAGAGAGCTGTGTAAGGACATCAGGGATACAATTGTAGACCTGCACAAGGCTGGGATGGGCTACAGGACAATAGGCAAGCAGCTTGGTGAGAAGGCAACAACTGTTGGCGCAATTATTAGAAAATGGAAGAAGTTCAAGATGACGGTCAATCACCCTCGGTCTGGGGCTCCATGCAAGATCTCACCTCGTGGGGCATCAATGATCATGAGGAAGGTGAGGGATCAGCCCAGAACTACACGGCAGGACCTGGTCAATGACCTGAAGAGAGCTGGGACCACAGTCTCAAAGAAAACCATTAGTAACACACTACGCCGTCATGGATTAAAATCCTGCAGCGCACGCAAGGTCCCCCTGCTCAAGCCAGCGCATGTCCAGGCCCATCTGAAGTTTGCCAATGACCATCTGGATGATCCAGAGGAGGAATGGGAGATGGTCATGTGGTCTGATGAGACAAAAATAGAGCTTTTTGATCTAAACTCCACTCGCCGTGTTTGGAGGAAGAAGAAGGATGAGTACAACCCCAAGAACACCATCCCAACCATGAAGCATGGAGGTGGAAACATCATTCTTTGGGGATGCTTTTCTGCAAAGGGGACAGGACGACTGCACCGTATTGAGGGGAGGATGGATGGGGCCATGTATCGCGAGATCTTGGCCAAGAACCTCCTTCCCTCAGTAAGAGCATTGAAGATGGGTCGTGGCTGGGTCTTCCAGCATGACAACGACCCGAAACACACAGCCAGGGCAACTAAGGAGTGGCTCCGTAAGAAGCATCTCAAGGTCCTGGAGTGGCCTAGCCAGTCTCCAGACCTGAACCCAATAGAAAATCTTTGGAGGGAGCTGAAAGTCCGTATTGCCCAGTGACAGCCCCGAAACCTGAAGGATCTGGAGAAGGTCTGTATGGAGGAGTGGGCCAAAATCCCTGCTGCAGTGTGTGCAAACCTGGTCAAGACCTACAGGAAACGTATGATCTCTGTAATTGCAAACAAAGGTTTCTGTACCAAATATTAAGTTCTGCTTTTCTGATGTATCAAATACTTATGTCATGCAATAAAATGCAAATTAATTACTTAAAAATCATTCAATGTGATTTTCTGGATTTTTGTTTTAGATTCCGTCTCTCACAGTTGAAGTGTACCTATGATAAAAATTACAGACCTCTACATGCTTTGTAAGTAGGAAAACCTGCAAAATCGGAGGTGTATCAAATACTTGTTCTCCCCACTGTATACAGTACCAGTCAAAAGTTTGGACACACCTACTCATTCAAGGGTTTTTCTTTATTTTGACTATTTTCTACATTGTAGAATAATCGTGAAGACATCACAACTATAAATTAACACATATGGAATCATGTAGTAACCCAAAAAGTGTTAAACAAATATTTGATTCTTCAAATAGCCACCCTTTGCATTGATGACAGCTTTGCACACTCTTGGCATTCTCTCAACCAGCTTCATGAGGAATGCTTTTCCAACGGTCTTGAAGGAGTTCCCAGATATGCTGAGCACTTGTTGGCTGCTTTTCCTTCACTCTGCGGTCCAACTCATCCCAAACCATCTCAATTTGGTTGAAGTCGGGTGATTGTGGAGTCCAGGTCATCTGATGCAGCACTCCATCACTCTCCTTCTTGGTCAAATAGCCCTTACACAGCCTGGAGCTGTGTTGGGTCATTGTCCTGTTGAAAAACAAATTATAGTCCCACTAAGCCCAAACTAGATTGGATGGCGTATCGCTGCAGAATGCTGTGGTAGCCATGCTGGTTAAGTGTGCCTTGAATTCTAAATAAATCACAGACAGTGTCCCAGCAAAGCACCCCCACACCATAGCACCTCCTCCATGCTTTATGGTGGGAAATACACATGCAGAGATCATCCGTTCACCCACACCACGTCTCACAAAGACATGGCGGTTGGAACCAAAAATCTCAAATTTTGACTCCAGACCAAAGGACACATGTTCACCGGTCTAATGTCCATTGCTCATGTTTCTTGGCCCAAGCAAGTCTCTTCTTCTTATTGGTGTACTTTAGCAGTGGTTTCATTGCAGAAATTCCACCATGAAGGCCTGATTCACACAGTCTCCTCTGAACAGTTGATGTTGAGATGTGTCTGTTACTTGAACTCTGTGAAGCATTTATTTGGGCTGCAATTTCTGAGGCTGGTAACTCTAATGAACTTATCCTCTGCAGCAGAGGTAACTCTGGGTCTTCACTCCCTGTGGCGTTTCATCATAGCGCTTGAAGATTTTTGCGACTGCACTTGAAGAAACTTTCAAAGTTCTTGAAATGTTCCGTATTTGACTGACCTTCATTTATATTTTAGTCATATCCAGAGCGACTTACAGTTAGTGAGTGCATACATATTTAAAAATAAGTAATATATATATACTGGCCCCCCGTGGGAATCGAACCCACAACCCTGGCGTTGCAAACGCCATGCTCTACCAACTGAGCTACATCCCTGCCGGCCATTCCCTCCCTTACCCTGGACGACGCTGGGCCAATTGTGCACCGCCCCATGGGTCTCCCGGTCGCGGCCGGCTACGACAGAGCCTGGATTCGAACCAGGACCTCTAGTGGCACAGTTAGCACTGCGATAAAGTAATGATAAACTGACGTTTCTCTTTGCTTATTTGAGCTGTTCTTGCCATAATATGGACTTGGTCTTTTAACAAATAGGGCTAGTTAGGGTAGCCATGATTAGCTGTTCAGGAGTCTTATGGCTTGGGGGTAGAAGCTGTTGAGAAGCCTTTTGGACCTAGACTTGGCACTCCGGTACCGCTTGCCGTGCGGTAGCAGAGAGAACAGTCTATGACTAGGGTGGTTGGAGTCTTTGACAATTGTGAGGGCCTTCCTCTGACACCGCCTGGTATAGAGGTCCTGGATGGCAGGAAGCTTGGCCCCAGTGATGTACTGGGCCGTACGCACTACCCTCTGTAGTGCCTTGCGGTCAGAGGCCGAGCACTTGCCATACCAGGCGGTGATGCAACCAGTCAGGATGCTCTCGATGGTGCAGCTGTAGAATTTTTTGAGGATCTGAAGACCCATGCCAAATCTTTTCAGTCTCCTGAGGGGGAATAGGCTTTGTCGTGCCCTCTTCACGACTGTCTTGGAGTGTTTGGACCATGATAGTTCGTTGGTGATGTGGACACCAAGGAACTTGAAGCTCTCAACCTGTTCCACTACAGCCCTTTCGATTAGAATGGGGGCGTGCTCAGTCCTCTTTTTTGTCCTGTAGTCCACAATCACCTCCTTTGTCTTGGTCACGTTGACGGAGAGTTTGTTATCCTGGCACCACACGGCCAAGTCTCTGACCTCCTTCCTATAGCCTGTCTCATCGTTGTCAGTGATCAGTTCAACCACTGTTGTGTCGTCGGCAAACTTAATGATGGTGTTGGAATCGTGCCTGGCCATGCAGTCATGGGTGAACAGGGAGTACAGGAGGGGACTGAGCACACACCCCTGAGGGCCCCCCGTGTTGAGGATCAGTGTGGCAGATGTGTTGTTACCTACCCTTACCACCTGGGGGCGGCCCGTCAGGAAGTCCAGGATCCAGTTGCAGAGGGAGGTGTTTAGTCCCAGGATCCTTAGCTTAGTGATGAGCTTTGAGGGCACTATGGTGTTGAATGCTGAGCTGTAGTCAATGAATAGCATTATCACGTGGTGTTCCTCTTGTCCAGGTGGGAAAGGGCAGTGTGGAGTGCAATAGAGATTGCATCATCTGTGGATCTGTTGGGGCGGTATGCAAATTGGAGTGGGTCTAGGGTTTCTGGGATAATGGTGTTGATGTGAGCCATGAACAGCCTTTCAAAGCACTTCATGGCTACAGACGTCAGTGCTACGGGTCGGTAGTCATTTAGGCAGGTTATCTTAGTGTCCTTGGGCATGGGGACTATGGTGGTCTCCTTGAAACATGTTGGTATTACAGACTCAGTCAGGGACATGTTGAAAATGTCAGTGAAGACACTTGCCTGTTGGTCAGCACATGCTCGGAGTACACGTCCTGGTAATCCGTCTGGCCGCGCAGCCTTGTGAATGTTGACCTGCTTAAAAGTCTTACTCACATTGGCTACGGAGAGTGTGATCACATAGTCATCCGGAACAGCTGGTGCTCTCATGCATGCTTCAGTGTTGCTTGCCTCGAAGTGAGCATAGAAGTGGTTTAGCTCGTCTGGAAGTCTTGTGTCACTGGGCAGCTCGCGGCTGTGCTTCCCTTTGTAGTCTGTAATAGTTTTCAAGCCCTGCCACATCCGACGAGCGTCAGAGCCGGTGTAATACGATTCAATCTTAGTCCTGTACTGACTCTTTGCCTGTTTGATGGTTCGTCAGAGGGCATAGCGGGATTTCCTATAAGCGTCCGGGTTAGAGTCTCGCTCCTTGAAAGAGACAGCTCTACCCTTTAGCTCAGTGCGGATGTTGCCTGTAATCCATGGCTTCTGGTTGGGGTATGTACGTACGGTCACTGTGGGGACGACATCATCGATGCACTTATTGATGAAGCCAGTGACTGATGTGGTGTACTCCTCAATGCTATCTGAAGAATCCCGGAACATGTTACAGTCTGTGCTAGCAAAACAGCCCTGTAGCTTAGCATCTGCGTCATCTGACCACTTTTTTATTAACCGAGTCACTGGTGCTTCCTGCTTTAGTTTTTGCTTATAAGCAGGAATCAGGAGGATAGAGTTATGGTCAGATTTGCCAAATGGAGGGCGAGGGAGAGCTTTGTATGCGTCTCTGTGTGTGGAGTAAAGGTGGTCTAGAGTTTTTTTTTCCTCTGGTTGCACATTTAACATGCTGGTGGAAATGAGGTAGAACTGATTTAAGTTCCCTGCATTAAAGTCCCCGGCCACTAGGAGCGCTGCCTCTGGTTGAGCGTTTTCCTGTTCACTTATGGCCTTATACAGCTCATTCAGTGCAATCTTAATGCCAGCATTGGTTTGTGGTGGTAAATAGACAGCTATGAAAAATATAGATGAAAACTCTCTTGTTAAATAGTGTGGTCTACAGCTTATCATAAGATACTCTACCTCAGGCGAGCAAAACCTAGAGACTTCCTTAGTATTTGATTTTGTGCACCAGCTGTTGTTTACAAATATACACAGACTGTCAGCCGTTCTATCCTGCCGATGTAGCGTATAGCCCGCTAGCTGTATGTTGTCCATGTCGTCGTTCAGTCACGACTCGGTGAAACAGAATATATTACAGTTTTTAATGTCCCGTTGGTAGGATAACCGTGATCTTAAGTCATCAAATTTTTTTTCAAATGATTGAACATTGGCTAATAAGATTGATGGAAGAGGCAGTTTACTCGCATGCCGTCAAATCCTTACAAGGCACCCCGACCTACGTCCACGATATCTCCGTCTCTTTCTCATGCGAATGACGGGGATTTGGGCCTTGTCGGGTGTCTGTAGGATATCCTTCGCGTCCGACTTGTTGAAGAAAAAATCTTCGTCCAATACGAGGTGAGTAATTGCTGTCCTGATATCCAGAAGCTCTTTTTGGTTATAAGAGACGATGGCAGAAACATTATGTACAGAATAAATTACAAATAACGTGGAAAAACACACATAATAGTACAATTGAGGGCTGTAAAACGGCAGCCATCTTCTCCGGCGCCATTCATGAGGTGACTACCTCATGAAGCTGGTTGAGAGAATGCCAAGAGTGTGCAAAACTGTAATCAAGGCAAAGGGTGGCTATTTGAAGAATCTCAAATATAAAATATATTTTGATTTGTTTAACAATGACACCTTTGTTTTTAAGCCCTAGATTTCTAACCCCTTAATATTATTGTTGGATCTGATTTTAACAGCTAACATTTGTGACCGACCGCCTTGATTCGGTCTCATGTAGCAACATTTGATTATTATTATTTTTTTTACATTGGATAAAAGCAGAGACACAGAGCTACAAAATGGTATATCATACAGTGCATTTGAGGAACAATGGGAAAGTAATTCTGCTTTGAAAGTTGATAAACTTGTAACCTCACTTTTGAGAAAATGGCCTTTGAATGTTTTGGTACCTACTGGAGAGCTCTTCTTTGTCTACACCCATTCAGCATCGTTCACACCCTCTTAAACTATAGTCCCGCCCGTAAACTCAGATTGTTGTCAGATTGTCCATTCGTAAATTCAGAGCGTTTCGCTCTCGGAGCGTACAGAGCGCACACTGGACGCTCTGGCCGAGGATTAGGGTTTATCCGAGCATTCTGTACTAACAACAGCAGTCAAGCACCCAAGCTAACATTGGCTAGCTTGCTAGCTACTTCCAGACACAAATGAGAGAAAAGCTCACCTGACCATTTTACTCGCCCTAGCTGAGCTGGTCAGGCTGTTTTTATGTTATCCAGAGCGTTGGTGACTGCAACTTTGCTGCTGGCAACAATTTACGCCAACGTTTACTGACACCGGCCATATTCAACGGGTGTTGAGCGTTCGTAAATGTGTCCGTTATTCTCCGCTCTGGCACACTCAGACAAGAGTGCTCTGAAATCGGAGTAGATAGCCAGAGCGAATTTACCAGCTACGTCTATCAACAGTTGTCGCAGTGACATTAAAAAAAAAATGGTTACTTGCATGGTGGAGTCTTTTGTTAAAACATGTAGCTAGCTAGCTAGGTAAACAATGAACCATAATCCCAACTCATGACGTTACTACCCTGCATGAATCTGCAGGTAGCTAACCAACCAGGATCAATGTTAGCTAGCTAACACTAGGCCATAACTAGCAAAGCAAATGGCTCTGAGATACGAATAATAAGATCATACACGTAACGTTAGCTAGCGAGCCAGCCAGCTAAAGTCAGCTAGCTAGCTAACAGTACACTAACTTTAAATGAAAACGACTTTCTGTCAAAATTAGAAACGTATAATATCTGAAAATGTAGCTAGCTAGACTATTTTACCCGTATACCTCAGTGGTGGATGCTTCTCCCTGTCCCGGATGCCATGGTTGCCCTTAGTTTGAAGATGTAATCCGGAGACAGGTGTTTTCTCCATCTCCTTAGCTATCATACTCTTATTCCACTGATTTCAAAACTCGGTCCTCCAGAAAGTGGAGAGCAACACTTATGCAGTTCTACCACGCGATACATTTTTAACAAAGCCACATTAGACAGGATTACATACACATACTGACCAGCTCAAATAGACAGAAGCGTGCTATATGACAGACCGATCCGACCTCATCTCTCGGCATGTCCAGCCCACTCATTATCTCAGCCAATCATGGCTAGCGGGAAGGTTGCTGTCTTTTTCTGTGGCTAAACCAACTAGGCTCGTAATTTAACAATGTTATTCGTATTTACAGATGGCATACAAGTTTGTTATTAAGGCACATGAAAGTTCACATGTTCCAGAAGGCATTTCTGCCAAAAAACACATTTTTATAAAAGAAAACAGGTTACGTTCAAATGGCACTCCTGTGAAGTAGTGACCGGCAACATACACCTAGTTTCCTGAAACGAGTCACATTTCGATGGCAATAATAAACAGATATGCCAATAGTGGACAACCTTGTTTTACTCCTCTTGACAGTTTAAACTTTCTGAGAAGTAGCCATTATTTACTATTTTACAGCTAGGGTTACTATACATAACTTTAACCCATTTTATAAGAGATTCTCCAAAATTGAAATTTTCCAGGCATTTATATATAATCTCCAGTCGTACTTTATCAAAGGCCTTTTCAAAGTCAGCTGTGAATACCAGGCCTGGTTTCCCAGATTTGTCATGGTGTTCTATTGTTTCCAGTACTTGTCTTATATTATCTCCAATGTATCATCCATGTAAAAAACCTGTCTGATTAGGATGCATTTTGCTAGAATTTTTGCATCACAACACTAAAGTGTAAGAGGCCTCCAATTTTTTTAATGGATTGGATCTTTATATTTAGCACATACAGTGGGGGAAAAAGTATTTAGTCAGCCACCAATTGTGCAAGTTCTCCCACTTAAAAAGATGAGAGAGGCCTGTAATTTTCATCATAGGTACACGTCAACTATGACAGACAAAATGAGAGAAAAAAAATCCAGAAAATCACATTGTAGGATTTTTTATGAATTTATTTGCAAATTATGGTGGAAAATAAGTATTTGGTCAATAACAAAAGTTTCTCAATACTTTGTTATATACCCTTTGTTGGATATGACACAGGTCAAACGTTTTCTGTAAGTCTTCACAAGGTTTTCACACACTGTTGCTAGTATTTTGGCCCATTCCTCCATGCAGATCTCCTCTAGAGCAGTGATGTTTTGGGGCTGTCGCTGGGCAACACAGACTTTCAACTCCCTCCAAAGATTTTCTATGGGGTTGAGATCTGGAGACTGGCTAGGCCACTTCAGGACCTTAAAATGCTTCTTACGAAGCCACTCCTTCGTTGCCCGGGCGGTGTGTTTGGGATCATTGTCATGCTGAAAGACACAGCCACGTTTCATCTTCAATGCCCTTGCTGATGGAAGGAGGTTTTCACTCAAAATCTCATGATACATGGCCCCATTCATTATTTCCTTTACACGGATCAGTCATCCTGGTCCCTTTGCAGAAAAACAGCCCCAAAGCATGATGTTTCCACCCCCATGCTTCACAGTAGGTATGGTGTTCTTTGGATGCAACTCAGCATTCTTTGTCCTCCAAACACGACGAGTTGAGTTTTTACCAAAAAGTTATATTTTGGTTTCATCTGACCATATGACATTCTCCCAATCCTCTTCTGGATCATCCAAATGCACTCTAGCAAACTTCAGACAGGCCTGGACATGTACTGGCTTAAGCAGGGGGACACGTCTGGCACTGCAGGATTTCAGTCCCTGGCGGCGTAGTGTGTTACTGATGGTAGGCTTTGTTACTTTGGTCCCAGCTCTCTGCAGGTCATTCACTAGGTCCCCCCGTGTGGTTCTGGGATTTTTGCTCACTGTTCTTGTGATCATTTTGACCCCACGGGGTGAGATCTTGCGTGGAGCCCCAGATCGAGGGAGATTATCAGTGGTCTTGTATGTCTTCCATTTCCTAATAATTGCTCCCACAGTTGATTTCTTCAAACCAAGCTGCTTACCTATTACAGATGCAGTCTTCCCAGCCTGGTGCATGTCTACAATTTTGTTTCTGGTGTCCTTTGACAGCTCTTTGGTCTTGGCCATAGTGGAGTTTGGAGTGTGACTGTTTGAGGTTGTGGACAGGTGTCTTTTATACTGATAACAAGTTCAAACAAGTGCCATTAATACAGGTAACGAGTGGAGGACAGAGGAGCCTCTTAAAGAAGAAGTTACAGGTCTGTGAGAGCCAGAAATCTTGCTTGTTTGTAGGTGACCAAATACTTATTTTCCACCATAATTTGCAAATAAATTCATTAAAAATCCTACAATGTGATTTTCTGGAAAAAAAATTCTCAATTTGTTTTTCATAGTTGACGTGTACCTATGATGAAAATTACAGGCCTCTCTCATCTTTTTAAGTGGGAGAACTTGCACAATTGGTGGCTGACTAAATACTTTTTTCCCCCACTGTAGATCCTGTTTCAGTAATAATGAAATCAGACCTTCTTGATGAGCATCTGATATTCTACCATTTACATAGGAGTGGTTAAAACATGCTAATAACGGTCCTCTGAGTATATCAAAAAAGGTTTGGTATACCTCCACTGGTATGCCATCCAACCCTGGAGTTTTCCCGGACTTAAAGGCTTTAATTGCATCAATAAGTTCCTCCTCTGTAATTTGGCCTTCACATGAGTCTTTCTGTACAGCTGTTAATTTTACACTATTAATAGAAAAAAAATCCATACAATTATCTTCAGTTAGAGGAGATGGAGGCGACTGAAATGAAAACATATGCTTAAAGTACTTTGTTTCCTCCTTCAAAATATCGTTTGGTGAATCATGGGTAAATTATTTTTGGTAGCATTTCTATGTTGAAGATTTAAGGAAGACTTTGGTGCATTTTTCCCCATATTCCATCCAGTTTGCTTTATTTTTATAATATATTACACTTGATCTTTCTTGAATAAGTTCCTCCATTTCTTTTTGTTTTTCCTCTAACTTATTCTGAGCCTTTATGGTACCGTTTTTATTGCTATCTATCTGTACTGTTAGTCCTTCCATTTCCTTTGTTAATATAGACTCTTTCGACCTAAATTGCTTTTGTTTTCGAGATGAGTACTGAATTGCATGGCCTCTAAAGGCACATTTAAAAGTGTCCCATACAATAAGGGGATCTGCTGTACCCATGTTATGTCGGAAAAATTCAGTTATTCATCCTACTTTACTATCAGGCAGCTTTGGATGGGAAAACAAATATATTTTCTAGCTATCCATCTGATTGATGAAGTTGAGAAAATGCCATTAACTAGCTCCTGAGTGGCGCAGTGGACTAAGGAACTGCATCGCAGTGCTAACTGTGCCACTAGAGATCCTGGTTCGAATCCAGGCTCTGTCGCAGCCGGCCGCGACCGGGAGACTCATGTGCGGCGCACAATTTGCCCAGCGTCGTCCAGGGTAGGGGAGGGAATGGCTGGCAGGGATGTAGCTCAGTTGATAGAGCATGGCGTTTTCAACACCAGGGTTGCGGGTTCGTTTCCCATGGGGGGCCAGTATAATTTTTTTTTTAACAAAAAAAATAAATTAATAATAAAGATAAATAAAAAATATATAAATTAATATATATAATAAAAATAAAATAAATAAATAGGTATTCACTAACTGTAAGTCGCTCTGACTAAAATGTAAATGTAGTTCGCTAGATTTAACTTCTGGGGGAAAGCTAGCTAATGTTTATTCCCACCATCAGCCTGAGTTGAGTTCATCTTAGCCTAGTTAAATGGACAGTAGCTAGTTTTCTAGAAAATAACTAGCTAAATAATTGCTAGCTATATTTTAAAGACTAGTTACTGACTATTGAACACTTTTTGTCGAACTACTTAGTTCCCCTGCCTGTTCATTGATGCATTGGAGACTGAAAGGGTTGGCAATACAGCTAAATGCTCCTCTTGATTTGACTGCAAATAGGCTGTGTTGTTTGGATATCATTTGGCTTATTAGTCTTGTGCACATTTACCTGAGTGTTTCATTAGTTAGTTACTGACTGACAAGGCTAATGCTGTTTCATGCTGTTGCATTTCAGGCGGAGAGGGAGTTGGGTCACAGAAAGCATCTCAGAGTAGCAGCGCTGATTTAGGATCAGTTTTGCTTTTTTAGATCACAATGAATATGATTACATTGACAAGGGGGGGGTGGTCCTAGATCACAGGTCCCACTCTGAAGATGCTTTGTGAATACAGACCCGGGAAGAAAGCTGTTGCCCAACACCTTGCACTGCAGTCATTTTACCACAGGACCCTATAGGTATTACAATCAATGCTTATGAACTGAATATAAGGCAATTTCCATATCAGTAGCTAGATTTCCATCCAATTGGCGACCGATTTTCATGAGAATATTCAAAAATATGCATTAACAAAATATGCACATGTTCCCACAAGTGATGTGTTTCCACCAAATGGACGTGTTGCGGATAAGTGGGCCTCTGTAGCTCAATTGGTAGAGATTGGCGCTTGTAACGCCAGGGTAGTGGGTTCGATCCCCGGGACCACCCATACGTAAAAATGTATGCACACATGACTGCTGTCACGCTCGTCGGGAACAGAGGAGGACCAAGGCGCAGCGTGGAATGCGAACATTTTATTTAATTTGAATGAACACACGAACAAAACAACAAAACGAAAACGTGACGTCCCTGGTTACATACACGAACCAACACGGAACAAGAAACCACAATGAATGAATGCCTAACGGCTACCTAAGTATGACTCCCAATCAGAGACAACGAGCTACAGCCGTCTCTGATTGGGAGCCACCCTGGCCAACATAGATATACAAAAAACTAGAATACCCAAAGGAAACTCACACCCTGGCTCAACATACAAGTGTCCCCAGAGCCAGGGCGTGACAGTACCCCCCCCTAAAGGCGCGGACTCCGGCCGCGCCAACCAAACACCACAGGGGAGGGACCGGGTGGGCACTTCACCTTGGCGGCGGATCCGGCTCCGGGCCTGATCCCCACTCCCTCTCCAACCCCCCAAAGTACCCCTGGTCCGGCGTGAAGCAGCTGACCGGTGCTGAACCAGGCACCTGTGGAACAGGCACGGGCTGTGCCGGACTGACGACGCACACCACTGGCTTGGTGTGGGGAGCAGGAACGGGCCGAGCCGGGCTGACGAAACGCACCCCTGACTTGGTGCGGGGAGCAGGAGCGGGCCGGACCGGGCTGACGAAGCGCACCACTGACTTGGTGCGGGGAGCAGGAACGGGCCGAGCCGGGCTGACGAAGCGCACCACTGACTTGGTGCGGGGAGCAGGAGCGGGCCGGACCGGGCTGACGAAGCGCACCACTGACTTGGTGCGGGGAGCAGGAACGGGCCGAGCCGAGCTGACGAAGCGCACCACTGACTTGGTGCGGGGAGCAGGAGCGGGCCGAGCCGGGCTGACGAAGCGCACCACTGACTTGGTGCGGGGAGCAGGAACGGGCCGAGCCGGGCTGACGACGCGCACCATTGGCCTGGTGCGGGGAGCAGGAACAGGCCGGACCGTACTGGGGACACACACCACTGGTTCTACACAGGGATCTGGAATGGGCCGGACCGGACTGGTAACACACCCCAGTACCTCTCGCCGTGCCTCTACACCTTCCATCCCCTCTTCGACCAGTGGCCCCCGTAACCTGGCGGCCTCCTCTGCCAACCCGCTGGGCCGCTCTGCCGCGGTCTCCTGCTGGCCCGTCGTCCACGGCGTTAGCCCCCCCCTAAAAATGTTCTGGGCATCTCTCCTACCCGTGGACCAGGTCTCCATGTCCCTCGCCAGCCTTTCGCCCTTCTGCTTCCATGTCAAGCCCTTCTCTTCCTCACCCGGCTTGACCCAGTCGAGGAGGCGAAGGAGATCTGCTAGAGATCTCCCTGGCGATGGCTCCTGGACACGCTGCTTGGTCCAATCTTGGTGGTTTCTTCTGTCACGCTCGTCGGGAACAGAGGAGGACCAAGGCGCAGCGTGGAATGCGAACATTTTATTTAATTTGAATGAACACACGAACAAAACAACAAAACGAAAACGTGACGTCCCTGGTTACATACACGAACCAACACGGAACAAGAAACCACAATGAATGAATGCCTAACGGCTACCTAAGTATGACTCCCAATCAGAGACAACGAGCTACAGCCGTCTCTGATTGGGAGCCACCCTGGCCAACATAGATATACAAAAAACTAGAATACCCAAAGGAAACTCACACCCTGGCTCAACATACAAGTGTCCCCAGAGCCAGGGCGTGACAACTGCAAGTCGCTTTGGATAAAAGCGTCTGCTAAATGGCATAATATTATAATATTATAAATCAATGCGTGATGACGGAGTGCACACAAACATTTTACTATTTCGCTTCAGTTTTCATGTACCGAATAAAAATGTAAAGTTCAATGTTTTGTCACAAACTGTTGCATTAAATAGCAAATGTGCCTACTCTAGTCTTTGCACGTATGCTCTAGCCAACAGTGTGTCTCTGTCTGAGTGTGTCTCTGCCTGAGTCTGTCTCTGTCTGATTGTGTCTCTGTCTAAAAGTGTCTCTGTCTGAGTGTGTCTCTGTCTGAGTGTGTCTCTGTCTGAGTGTGTCTCTGTCTGATTGTGTCTCTGTCTGATTGTGTCTCTGTCTGATTGTGTCTCTGTCTGATTGTGTCTCTGTCTGAGTGTGTCTCTGTCTGAGTGTGTCTCTGTCTGAGTGTGTCTCTGTCTGATTGTGTCTCTGTCTGATTGTGTCTCTGTCTGAGTGTGTCTCTGTCTGAGTGTGTCTCTGTCTGATTGTGTCTCTGTCTGAGTGTGTCTCTGTCTGATTGTGTCTCTGTCTGATTGTGTCTCTGTCTGATTGTGTCTCTGTCTGAGTGTGTCTCTGTCTGAGTGTGTCTCTGTCTGAGTGTGTCTCTGTCTGAGTCTGGTAGGCTAGGCTACATGATTAGATTATTATGGATAAGAGCGAGAATATTAGTATTTGTCAAACAGCAGTCGAGCATCGATCATCATGTCACCAGAATAAGACCCTCGATATTTATTGGAAAGGAGCATCAAGCTCATCACCGTGCCCTTTCACCACCCTGTGAAGTTCATCATAACTTATTTCATCTATAGCCTAATAAACTGCATGGTTTCCCGAGTCGTAGTGGGAGGACCACACACCATCATCGCGTGACTCCACGTTTACTTCCATATGATGGTTATTATATCAATATTTGCACACAAATGCGTTTCCACCACCATTTCTCGCATAATTAATTTTACAGACACAAAAAAGATGATGGATGGTGACAGATCTTCAAGCTGCCTGACTGAATACTGGGGCCTTACCTGGGAGTACAGCAACAGTCAGTCTCTCTCTCTGTCACGCCCTGACATAGAGTTCGCTAGTTGGTTTGGTCAGGGTGTGAGTATCTGTGTAATGTGAATATCTATGTGGAGATCTAGTATGTTTAGATCTATGTTGGCCATAACCCAGCAGACTCATTGTTGATGTGTTGCTCTAGAGTTCCATAACCCAGCAGACTCATTGTTGATGTGTTGCTCTGGAGTTCCATAACCCAGCAGACTCATTGTTGATGTGTTGCTCTAGAGTTCCATAACCCAGCAGACTCATTGTTGATGTGTTGCTCTAGAGTTCCATTACCCAGCAGACTCATTGTTGATGTGTTGCTCTAGAGTTCCATAACCCAGCAGACTCATTGTTGATGTGTTGCTCTAGAGTTCCATAACCCAGCAGACTCATTGTTGATGTGCTGCTCTGGAGTTCCATAACCCAGCAGACTCATTGTTGATGTGTTGCTCTAGAGTTCCATTACCCAGCAGACTCATTGTTGATGTGTTGCTCTAGAGTTCCATTACCCAGCAGACTCATTGTTGATGTGTTGCTCTAGAGTTCCATAACCCAGCAGACTCATTGTTGATGTGTTGCTCTAGAGTTCCATAACCCAGCAGACTCATTGTTGATGTGTTGCTCTAGAGTTCCATAACCCAGCAGACTCATTGTTGATGTGTTGCTCTAGAGTTCCATAACCCAGCAGACTCATTGTTGATGTGTTGCTCTAGAGTTCCATAACCCAGCAGACTCATTGTTGATGTGTTGCTCTAGAGTTCCATAGCCCAGCAGACTCATTGTTGATGTGTTGCTCTGGAGTTCCATAACCCAGCAGACTCATTGTTGATGTGTTGCTCTAGAGTTCCATAACCCAGCAGACTCATTGTTGATGTGTTGCTCTAGAGTTCCATAACCCAGCAGACTCATTGTTGATGTGTTGCTCTAGAGTTCCATAACCCAGCAGACTCATTGTTGATGTGTTGCTCTAGAGTTCCATAACCCAGCAGACTCATTGTTGATGTGTTGCTCCCTTTAAACCTCTTCCAGTACGCTAATGCAAGTTTGTCTCGCCTTATCCTCAGTGGCAGTTCCCCCACTATCCACCTGTAATGACTCAACAGGTGTTGTCCTGAAGGATCCCACACACAATCTCAGGGCCCTAGACTGTATCCTCCCCAGGCGCTGTAGTACCGTTTTGGCTGCCGATCCATGTACAAAGCACCCATAATTCAAAGGTGACCTGATCAATGCCTGGTACATACACAAAAGGGTTTGTCTATCCGACCCCCAATCATATCCTGCCGCTGCCCTCATGAGGTTCAGCACCTTCCTACACTTAATTTCAATATGCTCAACATGTCTCTTCCACGTAAGCCTCTCATCAAACCACATACCTAAGTACTTAAACCCGGACACCCGTATATGTGCAGCCTAACATCTTTAACCTTCCTCCTAGAAAACACCATAAAGCAGGACTTGGCCACAGACATCCTAAACCCCCATGTTGGAGACCAATCTTCCACAACTGCCACAGCTTCTTGCATCTTCCTCGTCACATATTTCACATTCACACCTCTCTTCCATACAGCCACATCATCAGCATATAAGACCACACCCACTCCCTGTCACACCTCCTTAAATATGCAATCTATCATCAGGGTGAACAACACTGGACTAACCACACTTCCCTGAGGAGTACCATTGTCCACTACAAACCACATTGACAATTCTGACCTCACCCTCACCCGTATGACCCGTTCAAACAGGAAGTCCATGATCCAGTTATACAGACGTCCCCCAATGCCCAATGCACTCAACTTGATCAACAACCCTTCCCTCCACATGGTATCCGTAAGCTTTCTCAATGTCAAAATAGACAAAACTCATCACCTCTTTTATGGTCAGGGCCTTGGCTATCTCTGTACTAACTGTCACCAGGGCAGGCCTCCATCTCTTGAACCCACTCAGTGATACGCTCATCAAACCCCTGACTTCCAATAAATATTTTCCATCAACTCACACATGTCAGCGTGATAGGCCTATAACTGCCCGCCCCTAGCGGGATCTTTAACCTGGTTTTACAAACGGCAACACCACCGCATGTTTCCCCCACAGCAGGCATCACCCCAATCCTCCACACCTTATTATTCAACCCTAACACTGCTTCCAACACGCTGTCCGGTGGCATGCTTAAACATGACATAACACACCCTATCTTCTCCAGGAGCAGTCCGCCCACAGCCGTAGCATACAGCTCCCCCTGAACGCAGCACTATGTTCCCCTTGGCCTTGGCCTCAACCCCACGCTTGCCATACTCATGTGGTCCCCCACACTTCGCACAACGTTCTCTGCCCCTCACAGTCCCATGCGCTGACACTTAAAGCACCGAAGTGGCGCTGGCGCAAACTCCCTAACATACAGTAAGGGAAAAAAGTATTTGATCCCCTGCTGATTTTGTACGTTTGTCCACTGACAAAGAAATGATCAGTCTATAATTTTAATGGTAGGTTTATTTGAACAGTGAGAGACAGAATAACAACAAAAAAATCCAGAAAAACGCATGTAAAAAATGTTACACATTGATTTGCATTTTAATGAGGGAAATAAGTATTTGACCCCCTCTCAATCAGAAAGATTTCTGGCTCCCAGGTGTCTTTTATACAGGTAACGAGCTGAGATTAGGAGCACACTCTTAAAGGGAGTGCTCCTAATCTCAGCTTGTTACCTGTATAAAAGACACCTGTCCACAGAAGCAATCAATCAATCAGATTCCAAATTCTCCACCATGGCCAAGACCAAAGAGCTCTCCAAGGATGTCAGGGACAAGATTTTAGACCTACACAAGGCTGGAATGGGCTAAAAGACCATCGCCAAGCAGCTTGGTGAGAAGGTGACAACAGTTGGTGCGATTATTCGCAAATGGAAGAAACACAAAATAACTGTCAATCTCCCTCGGCCTGGGGCTCCATGCAAAATCTCACCTCGTGGAGTTGCAATGATCATGAGAACGGTGAGGAATCAGCCCAGAACTACATGGGAGGATCTTGTCAATGATCTCAAGGCAGCTGGGACCATAGTCACCAAGAAAACAATCGGTAACACATTACGCCGTGAAGGACTGAAATCCTGCAGCGCCCGCAAGGTCCCCCTGCTCAAGAAAGCACATATACAGGGCCGTCTGAAGTTTGCCAATGAACATCTGAATGATTCAGAGGAGAACTGGGTGAAAGTGTTGTGGTCAGATGAGACCAAAATCGAGCTCTTTGGCATCAACTCAACTTGCCATGTTTGGAGGAGGAGGAATGACCCCAAGAACACCATCCCCACTGTCAAACATGGAGGTGGAAACATTATGCTTTGGGGGTGTTTTTCTGCTAAGGGGACAGGACAACTTCACCGCATCAAAGGGACGATGGACGGGGCCATGTACCGTCAAATCTTGGGTGAGAACCTCCTTCCCTCAGCCAGGGCATTGAAAATGAGTCGTGGATGGGTATTCCAGCATGACAATGACCCAAAACACACCGCCAAGGCAACAAAGGAGTGGCTCAAGAAGAAGCACATTAAGGTCCTGGAGTGGCCTAACCAGTCTCCAGACCTTAATCCCATAGAAAATATGTGGAGGGAGCTGAAGGTTCGAGTGCCAAACGTCAGCCCCGAAACCTTAATGACTTGGAGAAGATCTGCAAAGAGGAGTGGGACAAAATCCCTCCTGAGATGTGTGCAAACCTGGTGGCCAACTACAAGAAACGACTGACCAAGGGTTTTGCCACCAAGTACTAAGTCATGTTTTGCAGAGGGGTCAAATACTTATTTCCCTCATTAAAATGCAAATCAATTCATAAAATGTTTGACATGCGTCTTTCTGGATTTTGTTGTTGTTATTCTGTCTCTCACTGTTCAAATAAACCTACCATTAAAATGATAGACTGATCATGTCTTTGTCAGTGGGCAAACGCACAAAATCAGCAGGGGATCAAATACTTTTTTTCGCTCACTGTACAAGCTGATGAATCCTAGATGTCCTCGTCTCGGAAGATTCCCTTCAAACTCTAACAGCTTTCCTTACTACTCATCCACCTCAACCCCTTTCCCCCCGGTCACCTCCTTCTTAAACTCCCTCCATCGGTACTCCATCCACCTCAACCCCTTTCCCCCCGGTCACCTCCCTCTTAAACTCCTCCATCGGTACTCCATCCACCTCAACCCCTTTCCCCCCGGTCACCTCCCTCTTAAACTCCTCCATCGGTACTCCATCCACCTCAACCCCTTTCCCCCCCGTTCACCTCCCTCTTAAACTCCTCCATCGGTACTCCATCCACCTCAACCCCTTTCCCCCCCGGTCACCTCCCTCTTAAACTCCTCCATCGGTACTCCATCCACCTCAACCCCTTCCCCCCCCGGTCACCTCCTTCTTAAACTCCGTCACCTCCTTCTTAAACTCCCTCCATCGGTATCCTAATATGGACACCGTACTCTATAGTGCAGTGCTTCTCACCTCTAAGAGTGCAGCTTGCTGCTATCAAATAAATAAGCCTGACAGTAAATAGACAAGAACAAACACGCAGCGAGATATCATCATCTAAACAAACTGTTACATCCCCAGTGTTGTCTGGCTCACGCTGCAAGATCAGGGGTGACAAAGGGGACAAAGGTCATTTTGGGTTCATGGGCAGCTGTCAGCATGATCAGTGCTATCTGGGATCCTAAAAGTGCCTACTCTAACTGTTTTAAATTTCAATCTTAATGGGATGACGTCAGAGCTGGGACGTCTCAAGGATCCCAAATAGCAAGCAGCATCTTCACTGACCAAAAGACCAAAGACATAAAGGAGATCATTATTTCTTCTTCTTCCTTCTTCTTCTTCTTCTTCTTCTTCTTCTTCTTCTTCTTCTTCTTCTTCTTCTTCTTCTTCTTCTTCTTCTTCTTCTTCTTCTTCTTCTTCTTCTTCTTCTTCTTCTTCTTTCTTCTTCTTCTTCTTCACAATTATCTGGGTGAGGTTGTGTCAACACTAGTTGGACTACGTGTCCAGTCCATATACTCTACAATCTGTCTGTTATTCTTCTTCATGTACCATAGAGTTAGGATCATACTGTTATACCATAGAGTTAGGATCATACTGTCATACCATAGAGTTAGGATCATACTGTCATACCATAGAGTTAGGATCATACTGTTATACCCTAGAGTTAGGATCATACTGTCATACCATAGAGTTAGGATCATACTGTTATACCATAGAGTTAGGATCATACTGTTATACCATAGAGTTAGGATCATACTGTCATACCATAGAGTTAGGATCATACTGTCATACCATAGAGTTAGGATCATACTGTCATACCATAGAGTTAGGATCATACTGTCATACCATAGAGTTAGGATCATACTGTCATACCATAGAGTTAGGATCATACTGTCATACCATAGAGTTAGGATCATACTGTCATACCATAGAGTTAGGATCATACTGTCATACCATAGAGTTAGGATCATACTGTTATACCATAGAGTTAGGATCATACTGTCATACCATAGAGTTAGGATCATACTGTTATACCATAGAGTTAGGATCATACTGTCATACCATAGAGTTAGGATCATACTGTCATACCATAGAGTTAGGATCATACTGTTATACCATAGAGTTAGGATCATACTGTCATACCATAGAGTTAGGATCATACTGTCATACCATAGAGTTAGGATCATACTGTCATACCATAGAGTTAGGATCATACTGTCATACACTAGAGTTAGGATCATACTGTCATACCATAGAGTTAGGATCATACTGTTATACCCTAGAGTTAGGATCATACTGTCATACCATAGAGTTAGGATCATACTGTCATACCATAGAGTTAGGATCATACTGTCATACCATAGAGTTAGGATCATACTGTTATACCCTAGAGTTAGGATCATACTGTTATACCATAGAGTTAGGATCATACTGTCATACCATAGAGTTAGGATCATACTGTTATACCCTAGAGTTAGGATCATACTGTTATACCATAGAGTTAGGATCATACTGTCATACCATAGAGTTAGGATCATACTGTCATACCATAGAGTTAGGATCATACTGTTATACCATAGAGTTAGGATCATACTGTTATACCCTAGAGTTAGGATCATACTGTTATACCATAGAGTTAGGATCATACTGTTATACCCTAGAGTTAGGATCATACTGTTATACGCTAGAGTTAGGATCATACTGTTATACCATAGAGTTAGGATCATACTGTCATACCATAGAGTTAGGATCATACTGTCATACCATAGAGTTAGGATCATACTGTCATACCATAGAGTTAGGATCATACTGTCATACCATAGAGTTAGGATCATACTGTCATACCATAGAGTTAGGATCATACTGTCATACCATAGAGTTAGGATCATACTGTCATACCATAGGGTTAGGATCATACTGTCATACCATAGAGTTAGGATCATACTGTCATACCATAGAGTTAGGATCATACTGTCATACCATAGAGTTAGGATCATACTGTTATACCCTAGAGTTAGGATCATACTGTTATACCATAGAGTTAGGATCATACTGTTATACCCTAGAGTTAGGATCATACTGTTATACCATAGAGTTAGGATCATACTGTCATACCATAGAGTTAGGATCATACTGTTATACCATAGAGTTAGGATCATACTGTCATACCATAGAGTTAGGATCATACTGTCATACCATAGAGTTAGGATCATACTGTTATACCATAGAGTTAGGATCATACTGTCATACCATAGAGTTAGGATCATACTGTCATACCATAGAGTTAGGATCATACTGTCATACCATAGAGTTAGGATCATACTGTCATACCATAGAGTTAGGATCATACTGTTATACCCTAGAGTTAGGATCATACTGTTATACCATAGAGTTAGGATCATACTGTCATACCATAGAGTTAGGATCATACTGTTATACCCTATAGTTAGGATCATACTGTTATACCATAGAGTTAGGATCATACTGTCATACCATAGAGTTAGGATCATACTGTCATACCATAGAGTTAGGATCATACTGTTATACCATAGAGTTAGGATCATACTGTTATACCCTAGAGTTAGGATCATACTGTTATACCATAGAGTTAGGATCATACTGTTATACCCTAGAGTTAGGATCATACTGTTATACCCTAGAGTTAGGATCATACTGTTATACCATAGAGTTAGGATCATACTGTCATACCATAGAGTTAGGATCATACTGTCATACCATAGAGTTAGGATCATACTGTCATACCATAGAGTTAGGATCATACTGTCATACCATAGAGTTAGGATCATACTGTCATACCATAGAGTTAGGATCATACTGTCATACCATAGAGTTAGGATCATACTGTCATACCATAGGGTTAGGATCATACTGTCATACCATAGAGTTAGGATCATACTGTCATACCATAGAGTTAGGATCATACTGTCATACCATAGAGTTAGGATCATACTGTTATACCCTAGAGTTAGGATCATACTGTTATACCATAGAGTTAGGATCATACTGTTATACCCTAGAGTTAGGATCATACTGTTATACCATAGAGTTAGGATCATACTGTTATACCCTAGAGTTAGGATCATACTGTTATACCCTAGAGTTAGGATCATACTGTTATACCATAGAGTTAGGATCATACTGTCATACCATAGAGTTAGGATCATACTGTCATACCATAGAGTTAGGATCATACTGTCATACCATAGAGTTAGGATCATACTGTCATACCATAGAGTTAGGATCATACTGTTATACCCTAGAGTTAGGATCATACTGTTATACCCTAGAGTTAGGATCATACTGTTATACCATAGAGTTAGGATCATACTGTCATACCATAGAGTTAGGATCATACTGTCATACCATAGAGTTAGGATCATACTGTCATACCATAGAGTTAGGATCATACTGTCATACCATAGAGTTAGGATCATACTTACCAACTTTTTAGTTTTGTCCTCACTCATCTTTTTTCGTTAAACTTTTTCACCCCGGACGTTTATCCCGAGACAGAAGAGTCATTTTCCTGTGCGTTTTAGCTGCCAACTTTACGTTATTTTCCTTTTTTCCATCGCAACTTTTTTCCCTTATTCAACTTTTTCACTCCGGACGCTTTATCTGGACATGGTTCATCAACATCTTCAACAGCCGAAGCTAAGTAGTAACATTAACATGATGTCTTCTAATTGCAGTCGCTGTACTCATAATATACAGGAGAACGATCGCCTTACGGCGAGAATAGCTGTGCTACAAGCCCAGCTTCAGACGCAATCGTTAGGCAAGGGTAATCTCAGTGTAGGAAAGGAAGAAACAGCGTCTGTGCCACCAGTAAGTACAGACAGTAACGTTAGTATAAATCCCCCCGCACAGTCCCCGCAGCCGGACAACTTTCTCATGGCTTCTGGAGGGAAATACTGTTGGAATGCTCAACCGGTGTCGCTCATTCAGCCGACAGAAACCTTCAACCGGTTTTCCCCATTATGTAGCGAGTCGGAGTCTGAGTCTGAGTCTTCTCTAGTCTCTACTCCTCCCGTTACGGGGTCTGAGACGCCGAAGGCTCCCACCATTAGCTCTGACAAATTGAAAACCCTAGTCATTGGCGACTCCATTACCCGCAGTATTAGACTTAAAACGAATCACCCAGCGATCATACACTGTTTACCAGGGGGCAGGGCTACCGACGTTAAGGCTAATCTAAAGATGGTGCTGGCTAAAGCTAAAACTGGCGAGTGTAGAGAGTATAGAGATATTGTTATCCACGTCGGCACCAACGATGTTAGGATGAAACAGTCAGAGGTCACCAAGTGCAACATAGCTTCAGCGTGTAAATCAGCTAGAAAGATGTGTCGGCATCGAGTAATTGTCTCTGGCCCCCTCCCAGTTAGGGGAAGTGACGAGCTCTACAGCAGAGTCTCAGCACTTAATCGCTGGTTGAAAACTGTTTTCTGCCCCTCCCAAAAGATAACATTTGTGGATAATTGGCCCTCTTTCTGGGACTCACCCACAAACAGGACCAAGCCTGACCTGCTGAGGAGTGATGGACTCCATCCTAGCTGGAGGGGTGCTCTCCTCTTATCTACCAACATAGATAGGGCTCTAACTCCTCTAGCCCCACAGTGAAATAGGGTGCAGGCCAGGCAGCAGGCTGTTAGCCAACCTGCCAGCTTAGTGGAGTCTGCCAATAGCACAGTCAGTGTAGTCAGCTCAGCCATACCCATTGAGACTGTGTCTGTGCCTCGACCTAGGTTGGGCAAAACTAAACATGGCGGTGTTCACCCTAGCAATCTTATTAGGATAAAGACCTCCTCCATTCCTGCCATTATTGAAAGAGATCGTGATACCTCACATCTCAAAATAGGGTTACTTAATGTTAGATCCCTCACTTCAAAGGCAGTCATAGTCAATGAACTAATCACTGATCATAATCTTGATGTGATTGGCCTGACTGAAACATGGCTTAAGCCTGATGAATTTGCTGTGTTAAATGAGGCCTCACCTCCTGGTTACACTAGTGACCATATTCCCCGTGCATCCCGCAAAGGCGGAGGTGTTGCTAACATTTACGATAGCAAATTTCAATTTACAAAAAAAAAAATGGCGTTTTCATCTTTTGAGCTTCTAGTCATGAAATCTATGCAGCCTACTCAATCACTTTTTATAGCTACTGTTTACAGGCCTCCTGGGCCATATACAGCGTTCCTCTCTGAGTTTCCTGAATTCCTATCAGACCTTGTAGTCATAGCAGATCATATTCTAATTTTTGGTGATTTTAATATTCACATGGAGAAGTCCACAGACCCACTCCAAAAGTCTTTCGGAGCCATTATCGACTCAGTGGGTTTTGTCCAACATGTCTCTGGACCTACTCACTGCCACAGTCATACTCTGGACCTAGTTTTGTCCCATGGAATAAATGTTGTAGATCTTAATGTTTTTCCACAAAATCCTGGACTATCGGACCACCATTTTATTACATTTGCAATCGCAACAAATAATCTGCTCAGACCCCAACCAAGGAGCATCAAAAGTCGTGCTATAAATTCTCAAACAACACAAAAATTCATTGATGCCCTTCCAGACTCCTTCTGCCTACCCAAGGACGTCAGAGGACAAAAATCAGTTAACCACTTAACTGAGGAACTCAATTTAACCTTGCGCAATACCCTAGATGCAGTTGCACCCCTAAAAACGAAAAACATTTGTCATAAGAAACTAGCTCCCTGGTATACAGAAAATACCCGAGCTTTGAAGCAAGCTTCCAGGAAATTGGAACGGAAATGGCGCCACACCAAACTGGAAGTCTTCCGACTAGCTTGGAAAGACAGTACCGTGCAGTACCGAAGAGCCCTCACTGCTGCTCGATCATCCTACTTTTCCAACTTAATCGAGGAAAATAAGAACAATCCAAAATTTCTTTTTGATACTGTTGCAAAGCTAACTAAAAAGCAGCATTCCCCAAGAGAGGATGGCTTTCACTTCAGCAGTGATAAATTCATGAACTTCTTTGAGGAAAAGATCATGACCATTAGAAAGCAAATTACGGACTCCTCTTTGAATCTGCGTATTCCTCCAGGGCTTAGCTGTCCTGGATCTGCACAGCTCTGCGAGGGCCTGGGATCGGGAGAGACACTTAAGTGTTTTAGTACTATATCTCTTGACACAATGATGAAAATAATCATGGCCTCTAAACCTTCAAGCTGCATACTGGATCCTATTCCTACTAAACTGCTGAAGGAGCTGCTTCCTGTGCTTGGCCCTCCTATGTTGAACATAATAAACAGCTCTCTATCCACCGGATGTGTACCAAACTCACTAAAAGTGGCAGTGATAAAGCCTCTCTTGAAAAAGCCAAACCTTGACCCGGAAAATATAAAAAACTATCGGCCTATATCGAATCTTCCATTCCTCTCAAAAATTTTAGAAAAAGCTGTTGCGCAGCAACTCACTGCCTTTCTGAAGACAAACAATGTATACGAAATGCTTCAGTCTGGTTTTAGACCCCATCATAGCACTGAGACTGCACTTGTGAAGGTGGTAAATGACCTTTTAATGGCGTCAGACCGAGGCTCTGCATCTGTCCTCGTGCTACTAGACCTTAGTGCTGCCTTTGACACCATCGATCACCACATTCTTTTGGAGAGACTGGAAACCCAAATTGGTCTACACGGACAAGTTCTGGCCTGGTTTAGATCCTACCTGTCGGAAAGATATCAGTTTGTCTCTGTGAATGGTCTGTCCTCCGACAAATCAACTGTACATTTCGGTGTTCCTCAAGGTTCCGTTTTAGGACCACTATTGTTTTCACTATATATTTTACCTCTTGGGGATGTTATTCGAAAACATAATGTTAACTTTCACTGCTATGCGGATGACACACAGCTGTACATTTCAATGAAACATGGTGAAGCCCCAAAATTGCCCTCGCTAGAAGCCTGTGTTTCAGACATAAGGAAGTGGATGGCTGAAAACTTTTTACTTTTAAACTCGGACAAAACAGAGATGCTTGTTCTAGGTCCCAAGAAACAAAGAGATCTTCTGTTAAATCTGACAATTCATCTTGATGGTTGTAAAGTCGTCTCAAATAAAACTGTGAAGGACCTCGGCGTTACTCTTGACCCTGATCTCTCTTTTGACGAACATATCAAGACTGTTTCAAGGACAGCTTTTTTCCATCTACGTAACATTGCAAAAATCAGAAATTTTCTGTCCAAAAATGATGCAGAAAAATTAATCCATGCATTTGTTACTTCTAGGTTAGACTACTGCAATGCTCTATTTTCCGGCTACCCGGATAAAGCACTAAATAAACTTCAGTTAGTGCTAAATACGGCTGCTAGAATCCTGACTAGAACCAAGAAATTTGATCATATTACTCCAGTGCTAGCTTCCCTACACTGGCTTCCTGTTAAGGCAAGGGCTGATTTCAAGGTTTTACTGTTAACCTATAAAGCGTTACATGGGCTTGCTCCTACCTATCTTTCCGAGTTGGTCCTGCCGTACATACCAATACGTACGCTATGGTCACAAGACGCAGGCCTCCTAATTGTCCCTAGAATTTCTAAGCAAACAGCGGGAGGCAGGGCTTTCTCCTATAGATCTCCATTTTTATGGAACAGTCTGCCTACCCATGTGAGAGACGCAGACTCGGTCTCAACCTTTAAGTCTTTACTGAAGACTTATCTCTTCAGTAGGTCATATGATTGAGTGTAGTCTGGCCCAGGAGTGTGAAGGTGAACGGAAAGGCTGGAGCAACGAACAGCCCTTGCTGTCTCTGCCAGGCCGGTTCCCCTCTCCACTGGGGTTCTCTGCCTCTAACCCTGTTGCAGGGGCTGAGTCACTGGCTTGCTGGTGCTCTTTCATGCCGTCCCTGGGAGGGGTGCGTCACTTGAGTGGGTTGAGTTACTGACGTGATCTTCCTGTCTGGGTTGGCGCCCCCCCCTTGGTTTGTGCTGTGGTGGAGACCTCTGTGGGCTATACTCGGCCTTGTCTCAGGATTGTAAGTTGGTGGTTGGGGATATCCCTCTAGTGGTGCGGGGGCTGTGCTTTGGCGGAGTGGGTGGGGTTATATCCTTCCTGTTTGGCCCTGTCCGGGGGTTTCTTCGGATGGGGCCACAGTGTCTCCGGACCGCTCCTGTCTCAGCCTCCAGTATTTATGCTGCAGTAGTTTATGTGTCGGGGGGCTGGGGTTAGTTGGTTATACCTGGAGTACTTCTCCTGTCTTATCCAGTGTCCTGTGTGAATTTAAGTATGCTCTCTCTAATTCTCTCGTTCTC
>NW_028163377.1:0-24172 GCF_964263955.1 Coregonus lavaretus
CGTTAGAGAATGCAGTGATTAAAGTCAACATGTAAAAAAAAAACGGGCACACATTAATTATACATGTGTTCTTACACCGTAGGGCATGGAGAACAGGCGTGCACGCACACGCACACAGACCCAAGGACCCATTCATCTTCCATACCCACACATAAACATCATTATATTGTCCTTCCCATTCTATCTTGACTGTATCAATTACATCACATTATATATGAACATCTCCACAGGACCTATCTTCCCTATAGGCCTACATTAAAATGCAACCACTGTATGTTTCAATACGAACATCTCCACATTAACTATCTTCCCTATAGACAGACATTAAAATGCAACCACTGTATGTTTCAATATGAACATCTCCACATTAACTATCTACCCTGTAGGCAGACATTAAAATGCAACCACTGTATGTTTCAATATGAACATCTCCACATTAACTATCTTCCCTATAGGCAGATATTAAAATGCAACCACTGTATGTTTCAATATGAACATCTCTACATTAACTATCAATTACATCACATTCAGTAGACTTCATTGACAAGTTAAATGACTTACATTGTCAAAGTACACGTATAGTCAGACTAACAGACATAGTAATAATAATACTATTACTAATAATAATAGTCATCATCAGCATCATCATCATCATCAACCACTGTATGTTTCAATATGAACATCTCCACAGGACCTATCTTCCCTATAGGCAGACATTAAAATACAACCACTGTATGTTTCAATATGAACATCTCCATAGGACCTATCTTCCCTATAGGCAGACATTAAAATGCAACCACTGTATGTTTCAATATGAACATCTCCACATTAACTATCTTCAATTGTATTGTATAGAAATGCAGTAAATGAGCTTGAACCCCCCCTCTCTTTCTCAAACACACACATGGTATGGGTTACGGCATCCATTTTAGGAAGTCATAATTTGTCAGACCACGCTCTCAGTGGTCTGACAAATGACAACTTCCTAATAATGAATACCGTAAAAGGGAAAATGGGTCGCTTTGGAAGTAATCATCTGTCTTAAAAAAAACAAAAAAAAACAGTTATAAACAATACAAAACATACACATACAAACATCATAAAAACATAAAACTACATCACACCTGCCCAGACCTAACAGCACACACCCACATCTCCAGCGCCTGCATCACCCTCCGCCACATGGCCTCAAACTGCACCATTTTGTATTTCTCTCTGTAGCCATGACATTCTATAGAGGTGTATTCTACCTGTAAGACATATGGGATATCTTGTGGTCGTCCAGTAAAGGATTGCTGTAGACTGTGAGGTATTCTTTTTTATTTTTTTCCTACTGCCAATATATATTTTTTTTTAGCAAAGGGGGGTCAGGTACTGTATATCAGGAGATCATCTGCAAACAAGTTTAGTTGATATTCATGTTTACCAATACTGATAGCTGTTACGTTTGGGTCCTGTCTAATTCTTTCTGCAAGTGGTTCAAGAGGGGGGAGAGGGGACATCCCTGTGTTGTGTCCGTTTCATCAGATAATGTATTGTCTTTTCAGCAACATCTTTGTATTTTATGGCTATGTTTATGGATGACAGATTCATTGAGGTGGAGGTAAATTGTTAACAATTTACGATAAGTAAATGGTTTTCCTACGTATTCTATTGGATTGTATCTGTGGGCTACTTCTACAATGCACAGATATCCGTGGGTATAGTCAGTGTCCTTGCAATATTTACAACTAAACAAACATTTATTTTATATGGTGATAAACAAACATTTATTTTATATGATGGTAAACAAACATTTATTTTATATGGTGGTAAACAAACATTTATTTTATGCGACAGTTCTATACTCAAAATGACGCCATACATTTTGTAACCTATGACACTAACTTGTTTGAAGAAAGGTTGACTGATTCCTCATCTATTGTATGACACGTATACAGCTCTGAATGATCTCCAGTGTTAACAGGACAGTAGAAACAGTACGTATGATACTCATACAGCTCTGAATGATCTCCAGTGTTAACAGGACAGTAGAAACAGTATGTATGATACTCATACAGCTCTGAATGATCTCCAGTGTTAACAGGACAGTATGTACGATACTCATACAGCTCTGAATGATCTCCAGTGTTAACAGGACAGTACGTATGATACTCATACAGCTCTGAATGATCTCCAGTGTTAACGGGACAGTATGTATGATACTCATACAGCTCTGAATGATCTCCAGTGTTAACAGGACAGTACGTATGATACTCACACAGCTCTGAATGATCTCCAGTGTTAACAAGACAGTATGTACGATACTCATACAGCTCTGAATGATCTCCAGTGTTAACAGGACAGTACGTATGATACTCATACAGCTCTGAATGATCTCCAGTGTTAACAGGACAGTACGTACGATACTCATACAGCTCTGAATGATCTCCAGTGTTAACAGGACAGTACGTATGATACTCATACAGCTCTGAATGATCTCCAGTGTTAACAGGACAGTAGAAACAGTACGTATGATACTCATACAGCTCTGAATGATCTCCAGTGTTAACAGGACAGTATGTATGATACTCATACAGCTCTGAATGATCTCCAGTGTTAACAGGACAGTAGAAACAGTACGTATGATACTCATACAGCTCTGAATGATCTCCAGTGTTAACAGGACAGTAGAAACAGTATGTATGATACTCATACAGCTCTGAATGATCTCCAGTGTTAACAGGACAGTATGTATGACACTCATACAGCTCTGAATGATCTCCAGTGTTAACAGGACAGTACGTATGATACTCATACAGCTCTGAATGATCTCCAGTGTTAACAGGACAGTAGAAACAGTACGTATGATACTCATACAGCTCTGAATGATCTCCAGTGTTAACAGGACAGTATGTACGATACTCATACAGCTCTGAATGATCTCCAGTGTTAACAGGACAGTAGAAACAGTACGTACGATACTCACACAGCTCTGAATGATCTCCAGTGTTAACAGGACAGTACGTATGATACTCATACAGCTCTGAATAATAATAAATAAATAATTGGTCATTTAGCAGACGCTCTTATCCAGAGCGACTTACAGGAGCAATTAGGGTTAAGTGCCTTGCTCAAGGGCACATCGACAGATTTTTCACCTAGTCGGCTCGGGGATTAGAACCAGCGACCTTTCGGTTACTGGCACAACGCTCTTAACCACTAAGCTACCTGCCACCCTCTAAACAGCTTCTTGATCTCCAGTGTTAACGGGACAGTATGTATGATACTCATACAGCTCTGAATGATCTCCAGTGTTAACAAGACAGTATGTACAATACTCATACAGCTCTGAATGATCTCCAGTGTTAACAGGACAGTACGTATGATACTCATACAGCTCTGAATGATCTCCAGTGTTAACAGGACAGTATGTATGATACTCATACAGCTCTGAATGATCTCCAGTGTTAACAGGACAGTACGTATGATACTCATACAGCTCTGAATGATCTCCAGTGTTAACAGGACAGTAGAAACAGTACGTATGATACTCATACAGCTCTGAATGATCTCCAGTGTTAACAGGACAGTACGTATGATACTCATACAGCTCTGAATGATCTCCAGTGTTAACAGGACAGTAGAAACAGTACGTACGATACTCATACAGCTCTGAATGATCTCCAGTGTTAACAGGACAGTAGAAACAGTACGTACGATACTCATACAGCTCTGAATGATCTCCAGTGTTAACAGGACAGTACGTATGATACTCACACAGCTCTGAATGATCTCCAGCGTCCTAATAACAGTAGTACATGTCTAGGCTTGTCGAGTGGACGCCATACCTTCTACAGGACACACACACACTCACACACACACACACACACACACACACACACACACACATACACATAGGGCTCCTCCAGGGCTGACAGAGGTGTCAGATCAAAGCCTGCAGGGAGCAGCTCTGATCCCGTTCCTGTTCCTCTGACTGTCTGCCAGTCGAGGAAAGGTAAAGATATATCATGCGTTCCAAATGGCACCCTATTCACTCTATTAGCGCACTACGTTTTTGGCCAGAGGCTTCCCCGTGTGTGGGAAGGTAGGGAATAGTGTGCCGTTTGGGGACACAGGGCCCAAAGACAGTCACAGGAGCAGTGGCTAGCCCCGTAATGAAGAGAACGGAACCTTGACAAAGTATCGGATCATTCCAAGAAGCACAGAGGTATTCGATGTGTGTGTGTGTGTGTGTGTGTGTGTGTGTGTGTGTGTGCATCCTTCAGCGTCAGCATGCGTGTGTGTGTGCAAGCATATGTGTGTGTGTGTGTGTGTGTGTGTACGCACTGCACCACTAGACTCCTCTCCCTCTCTTGACAGTGCAATTAAAGCTCCTGTGATCCCATGTAACCTTCTGTTTACTGTCCTGGGAGACCAATAACCCCCCCCCCCCCCCCCCCCTTCCTATATCAGTTACACTAAAGCAGCCTTCAGACTCCAGGTACCCATACCAGCCAGGGAATGCATTTGTATGTGTGTTTGTGTGTGAGATAGAGAGAAAGAGAGTGTGTGGTGTGTGTGTGTGTGTGTGTGTGTATTTGTGTGAGAGAGAGAGTGTGTGGTGTGTGTGTGTGTGTGTGTGTGTGTGTGTGTGTGTGTGTGTGTGTGTGTGTGTTTTTCAGAGCAGCTGTCCAATTAAATGGGAAAGCGCTGGAAAAGCACCCAAGGCGATGACACGCGTTGTCCCTGGTGATCTGGCCGCGTCAACCGTCCCACCGATATGTCATGCCTAAACTTTAGACTGACGATCACATACAGTCTCCAGGTAACTATCTGTCTGCCCCATGACTTTGTCTCCAAGTTGACTTTTTTTTCTACATCCCAAATGGCACCCTATTCCCTATATAGTGCACTACTTTAGACCAGAGCCCTATGACACCCTATTCCCTATAAAGTGCGCTACTTTAGACCAGAGCCCTATGACACCCTATTTCCTATATAGTGCGCTACTTTAGACCAGAGCCCTATGACACCCTATTTCCTATATAGTGCGCTACTTTTGACTAGGGCCCATAGGGGCTCTGCAGAATACACTATGTAGGGTGGCATTTGGGATGCGACCTTTGTCTCGAAATAGGTGTGTAACGTATGCGTGAATGTTTCTATGGAAACGTAGATATAAGAACATAACTTGGTCTGATGTCTGTCTGTCTGTCTGTCTGTCTGTCTGTCTGTCTGTCTGTCCTGTCTGTCTTTTCTGTACTGTTGGTCTACATTAGGTTCTGTGTGTTATCAACCAACATTGTGGTCTCAACCAACAAACTTATTGTAGCTAAAATAGCTTGAAATAGTCGGTCAAAAGTCCTTGGTCAGTTGCTGAGTTTCCATAAAGAAATAACAAATCCAAAAAAACACCCCTGTGAGGCAAGAAGTAGCACAATACTATAACAACAAAGCTGCAATCATTCTGGAGGTAAATTATATGGCTACTGGTTTGTGTTAATGCTACTGGAATTAATGCATGTTGTTGATTAGCTCTCGTACTGTTCTCTTTGTCTTTAGTTCACTGAGCATTCAGGGTGTTGTTGATCAGCACTGGGACTGTTCTCTTTGTCTTTAGTTCTCTCCTTTTTTTCTGTGGTATTTTCCACTTCCACTACCTGGTTTTCCACCGTGGCTTTGTGTTTGGTGGAGAGTCCAGCAAATTGGAGAGCCTTGATTTGCTGGGTCAGAACACACTTGGAGAGAGAGAAATAATAGAAAGAGGGGGAGAGAGAGGAGAGAAAAAGGAGGAGAGAGAGAAGAGAGAGAGAGAGGGAGAGAGAGGAGGGAAAGAGGGGAGAGAGGGAAGGGAAAGAGGGGGAAAGGGAGGAGAGAAAGAGGGTGAGAGAGGGGAGAGAAAGAGGGGGAGAGAGAGAAAGAATAGAAAGAGGGGGAGAGAGAGGATAGAAAGAGGGGAGAGAGGGAGGGAAAGAGAGGAGAGAGAGAAAGAGGGGGACAGAGGGGAGAGAAAGAGGGGAGAGAGGGGAGGGAAAGAGGGGGAAAGAGAGGAGAGAAAGAGGGTGAGAGAGGGGAGAGAAAGAGGAGGAGAGAGGGGAGGGAAAGAGGGGGAAAGAGAGGAGAGAAAGAGGGTGAGAGAAGGGAGAGAAAGAGGGGGAGAGAGAGAAAGAATAGAAAGAGGGGGAGAGAGAGAAGAGAGAGAAAGAGAGAGGTGGGAAAGAGAGGAGAGAGAGTAAGAGGGGGAGAGAGGGGGAAAGAGGGGGAGAGAGGGGAGGGAAAGAGGGGGAAAGAGAGGAGAGAAAGAGGGTGAGAGAGGGGAGAGAAAGAGGGGGAGCGAGAGGAGAGAAAGAGAGGGAGAGAGAGGAGAGAAAGAGGGGGAGAGAGGGGAGAGAAAGAGGGGAGAGAGGGGAGAGAGAGAAAGAGGGGGAGAGAGGGGAGAGGCAGAGGGAGAGAGATGGGGAGAGAAAGAGGGGGAAACAGAGGAGGAGAAAGAGGAGGAAAAGAGGGGAGGGAAAGAGGGGGGAGAGAGGGGAGAGAAAGAGGGGGAGAGAGGGGAGAGAAAAGCGGGGGTGAAAGAGGGGGAGAGATTGGAGAGAAAGAGGGGGAACGAGAGGAGAGAAAGAGGGGGAAAGAGAGGAGAGAAAGAGGGGGAGAGAGAGGAGAGAAAGAGGGAGAGAGAGGAGAGAAAGAGGGGGAGAGTGAAACAGAAGGAAAGAGGGGGAGAGAGAAAGAGGGGGAGAGAGAGGAGAGAAAGAGGGGGAGAGAGAGGAGGAGAGAGAAAGAGGGGAGAGAGAGAGGAGAGAGAGGGGGAGACAGAGGGGCCATGTAGACGGAGACAGACAAAGGATATTTGGACAGTTAGATAATTAACTCCTTATCCAGTGCTCTCTGCAGACACATCAGAGGCCTCTCTCTCTCTCTCTCTCTCTCACTCTCTCTTTCTCTCTCTCCCTCTGCCAGCTGATTGATCAGTTCTTCTACGGATGTGGCAAGTCGGGCAAAGAAAATACATCCACCCTGCGTTGAAATTCAGTCTTGACTGCCTTCTGCCTTGACTGTGTCTCTCTCTACCCCCCCACCTCTTTCTCTTTCTCTACCCCCACTCCCTCTCTCCCTCTTCCTGACACCCTCCCCTCTCTCTCTCTCTCTCTTACGATAGCCCTGAGTTTGACTGCCAGTGATGTTGATGTAATATATAATTCAACGCTCCACTGAGTGATTTTTGCCACATGTCCACTGACATCTCCCCCTCTCCAGAATCCAAAGCTCCTTCTCCACCCCCCCCCCCCCCCCTCCCCCGGCCTCATCCCTGTGATATCAGACAGTCTCCTTCCAAAATGGCACCCTATTCCCTACGTAGTGCAATGCATTTCACCAGGGCACAGGTCAAAAATAGTGCACTATACTGAGAATAAGGTTCAATTTGGGAGGCAGGCAGTGTGAGGCTCTGAACCACCCTCTGGTGATCCCAGTGTAGTTTTAATTAGACACCGCTTGTCCAAACTGGCCATGCTGAGACTACACATTAAACATCCATTCAGATCAGCTCACAAAGACAGAGAGAGAGAGAGAGAGAGAGAGAGAGAGAGAGAGAGAGAGAGAGAGAGAGAGAGAGAGAGAGAGAGAGAGAGAGAGAGAGAGAGAGAGAGAGACCTAGAGCTATAGCTGTCAGAATGGAGAGGGTAGAAGACATTGGCCGAGTCCCAAATGGCTCCCTATTGTCTACATAGTGTACTACCTTTGACCAGAGCCCTATGGGCTGCGGTCCTGTCCCCTATCATTAAAAGTTAAAAGTAGTGCACTATATAGGAAATTAGGTTGCCATTTGGGATGTAACCATTGCAACAGCTCCACTAGAAGTTATTCTCCCAGGGCCATGCACATACAGGTGGACTAGACAACCCCTACACAACCCTCAGGACAGACAACACTACAACCCTCAGGACAGACAACCCCACACAACCCTCAGGACAGACAACACTACAACCCTCAGGACAGACAACCCTACACAACCCTCAGGACAGACAACCCCACATAACCCTCATGACAGACAACACTACACAACCCTCAGGACAGACAACACTACAACCCTCAGGACAGACAACCCTACACAACCCTCAGGACAGACAACACTACAACCCTCAGGACAGACAACCCTACACAACCCTCAGGACAGACAACCCCTACACAACCCACAGGACAGACAACCCTACAACCCTCAGGACAGACAACCCTACACAACCCTCAGGACAGACAACCCTATAACCCTCAGGACAGACAACACTACAACCCTCAGGACAGACAACCCTACACAACCCTCAGGACAGACAACCCTACAACCCTCAGGACAGACAACCCTACACAACCCTCAGGACAGACAACCCTACACAACCCTCAGGACAGACAACACTACAACCCTCAGGACAGACAACCCTACACAACCCTCGGGACAGACAACCCTACACAACCCTCAGGACAGACAACCCTACACAACCCTCAGGACAGACAACCCCACACAACCCCCAGGACAAGCAACTCTACACAACCCTCAGGACAGGCAACCCTACATAACCCTCAGGACAGGCAACCCTACATAACCCTCAGGACAGGCAACCCTACGCAACCCTCAGGACAGGCAAGCCTACATAACCCTCAGGACAGGCAACCCTACATAACCCTCAGGACAGGCGACCCTACATAACCCTCAGGACAGGCAACCCTACATAACCCTCAGGACAGGCAACCCTACATAACCCTCAGGACAGGCGACCCTACATAACCCTCAGGACAGGCGACCCTACATAACCCTCAGGACAGGCAACACTACACAACCCTCAGGACAGGCAACCCTACGCAACCCTCAGGACAGGCAACCCTACATAACCCTCAGGACAGACAACACTACACAACCCTCAGGACAGACAAACCTACAACCCTCAGTGCTCTTCTCACCTACAGCTACTAAAGAGGAGAAGCACAGTAACTGTCTGTCACAACGGCTGATGTAGATGTGGTGAAGGAGTCAAACGCAGACACAGAAGCTCAGTCCAATACTTTACTGAACACGACCAAAAATTTACAAAACACTGGCCTCAAAACAAACAAGAGGCGGACGATGCGCTACAATGCGCAAAAGGCTAGAATTCCAAGGCGCACGAAAACAGTACAGTGCGACAACAGGGAAAACAACAAACAAACAACGAGCCGACCTGATGACAGGCGAACAATAACACACAACACAAAACTAACCAAACGGGAAACTTATAGAGGACATAATCAACTAAACAGGACACAGGTGTACACAATCAGACAAAACCAACAGACAGCGAAAACATCAAACGGTGATAGCTAGTACTCCGGGGACGACGACCACCGAAGCCTGCCCGAACAAGGAGGAGGAGCAGCCTCGGCCGAAACCGTGACACTGTCAAGCCATGTGGAGTTGACACAGAAACACACAGGAGAGCATCTCGGATCAACCATCTGCCTGCCAGCGAAGGTAAAACTGTGAAAGTGCATGCATGGCATCGCATGAGGTAGTGAGATGAAAAGGTGTGAACTTTGAACCAAGTTAAATCGGTCTGCAACTTTTAATGATAGAGGGGATAGGACTGGACTGGCAGACGTCTTGTCCACCAAGTTCAGTGGGCATCTGATAGGCCGCCATTTCGAAAACACCATTGGTTTTGTGGACATCTGATAGGCAGCCATTTTGAAAACACCATTGGTTTTGTGGACATCTGATGGGCAGCCATTTTGAAAACACCATTGGTTTTGTGGACATCTGATAGGCAGTCATTTTGAAAACAACATTGGTTTTGTGGACATCTGATAGGAAGCCATTTTGAAAACACCATTGGTTTTGTGGACATCTGATGGGCAGCCATTTTGAAAACAACATTGGTTTTGTGGACATCTGATAGGCAGCCATTTTGAAAACACCATTGGTTTTGTGGACATCTGATAGGCAGCGATTTTGAAAACACCATTGGTTTTGTGGACATCTGATAGGCAGCCATTTTGAAAACAACATTGGTTTTGTGGACATCTGATAGGCAGCCATTTTGAAAACAACATTAGTTTTGTGGACATCTGATAGGCAGCGATTTTGAAAACACTCATTGGTTTTGTGGACATCTGATAGGCAGCCATTTTGAAAACACCATTGGTTTTGTGGACATCTGATAGGCAGCCATTTTGAAAATAACATTGGTTTTGTGGACATCTGATAGGCAGCCATTTGGAAAACACCATTGGTTTTGTGGACATCTGATAGGCAGCCATTTTGAAAACACCATTGGTTTTGTGGACATCTGATAGGCAGCCATTTTGAAAACACCATTGGTTTTGTGGTCATCTGATAGGCAGCCATTTTGAAAACACCATTGGTTTTGTGGACATCTGATAGGCAGCCATTTTGAAAACACCATTGGTTTTGTGGACATCTGATAGGCAGCCATTTTGAAAACACCATTGGTTTTGTGGACATCTGATAGGCAGCCATTTTGAAAACACCATTGGTTTTGTGGACATCTGATAGGCAGCCATTTTGAAAACACCATTGGTTTTGTGGACATCTGATAGGTAGCCATTTTTAGGAAAGTACAGCTGTTCATTTATACATTTATCTTCATAAATGATACTTTAACCTCTACGGGATCGGTGTCCTTTATATTGGACGGTTGAGCTAACATGCGCTAATGTGATTAGCACGACTGTTGTAACTAACAGCAAACTTTCCAGGACATAGACATGTCTTATATGGGCAGAAAGCTAAAATTCATGTTAATCTAACTGCACTGTCCAATTTACAGTAGCTATTACAGTGAAAAAAGACCATGCTATTGTTTGAGGAGAGTGCACAACAACAAAAAACGTATCACGGCAACTGGTTTGATACATTCACCTCTGAAGGTAAATAATGTACTTACATTCAGTAATCTTGCTCTGATTTGTCATCCTAAGGGTCCCAGAGATAATATGTAGCATAGTTTTGTTTGATAAAATCAATTTTTATATTCAAATTTAGGAACTGAGTTCTACAGTTTGAACCCCTGCTGTCTCTGGCTCCACACCCACCCCGCCCGGCCATCTAGATGTGTGAAAGTCAGTGCATAAGCTAATGATCCATCATGTATGACATTTCTGGGAGTGTGAAAAACATACATTTTGTATTACCATATCATTTTTTGAATGTTCTCTATAGTTATGTACTTGAAAATGTATCAATTGACCAATTTGGCACATTTGGGCAGACTTGATACAAAATAGTCCAGTATTGCAATGCTTGACTAGCCCTTCCTTTAACACCGTCTGGTTAGTGGAGTGTCAAGACACTTCTTTAGTTCCTGTGTCTCAACGCATCGTAATGCGTGTGTGAGAGCCAGGAGGCCTGGTAATTGGACCTTTTCTTCAGGTGTCAACTGCATTGTTTTGCTGTCCTGTCATATTTTACTCTGCAGCAGAAAGTGGCCCCGGGCCAGTACGCAGAGGTTGTTTAAAAATTAAGAGTGGAATCGATACTTTTCTCTTTTACTCTCTCTCTCTCTCTCTCTCTCTCTCTCTCTCTCTCTCTCTCTCTCTCTCTCTCTCCTCTCTCTCTGTGTGCATGCTTTACTTTATTCTATCCAGCGCGTCGAGCTAGTCCCATCAGAGATGAGAGAGGAGCAGGAGAAAACATACTTAGGCGTTTATAAAAAACCTCCTTCTTAAAGACCTGAACAGATATTCAGGCTGCGTCCCAAATGCCACCCTATTCCCTTTATAGTGCACTACTTTAGACCAGGGCCCTATACATGGCTTAGGTCAAAAGTAGTGTATTATATAGGGAATAGGGTGCAATTTGAGAATCAGCCTGAATGTGTGTAGTAAGAAGTGTAGGAAAATACCCTGGGGGAATCATAGGCAAGGATGGCTACTGAGGTGTTAAAATACCCTGGGGGAATCATAGGCAAGGATGGCTACTGAGGTGTTAACATACCCTGGGGGAATCATAGGCAAGGATGGACGCTGAGGTGTTAAAATACCCTGGGGGAATCATAGGCAAGGATGGATGCTGAGGTGTTAACATACCCTGGGGGAATCATAGGCAAGGATGGCTACTGAGGTGTTAAAATACCCTGGGGGAATCATAGGCAAGGATGGCTACTGAGGTGTTAACATACCCTGGGGGAATCATAGGCAAGGATGGACGCTGAGGTGTTAAAATACCCTGGGGGAATCATAGGCAAGGATGGATGCTGAGGTGTTAACATACCCTGGGGGAATCATAGGCAAGGATGGCTACTGAGGTGTTAAAATACCCTGGGGGAATCATAGGCAAGGATGGATGCTGAGGTGTTAACATACCCTGGGGGAATCATATGCAAGGATGGATTCTGAGGTGTTAAAATACCCTGGGGGAATCATAGGCAAGGATGGCTACTGAGGTGTTAAAATACCCTGGGGGAATCATAGGCAAGGATGGCTACTGAGGTGTTAAAATACCCTGGGGGAATCATAGGCAAGGATGGATGCTGAGGTGTTAACATACCCTGGGGGAATCATAGGCAAGGATGGACGCTGAGGTGTTAAAATACCCTGGGGGAATCCTAGGCATGGATGGCTGAATAGGTGTTAAAATACCCCGGGGGGAATCATAGGCAAGGATGGCTGAATAGGTGTTAAAATACCCCGGGGGGAATCATAGGCAAGGATGGCTGAATAGGTGTTAAAATACCCCTGGGGGAATCATAGGCAAGGATGGATGCTGAGTTGTTAAAATACCCTGGGGGAATCCTAGGCAAGGATGGCTGAATAGGTGTTAAAATACCCCGGGGGGAATCATAGGCAAGGATGGCTGAATAGGTGTTAAAATACCCCGGGGGGAATCATAGGCAAGGATGGCTGAATAGGTGTTAAAATACCCTGGGGGAATCACAGGCAAGGATGGATGCTGAGTTGTTAAAATACCCTGGGGGAATCATAGGCAAGGATGGCTGAATAGGTGTTAAAATACCCTGGGGGAATCATAGGCAAGGATGGCTGAATAGGTGTTAAAATACCCTGGGGGAATCATAGGCAAGGATGGATGCTGAGTTGTTAAAATACACTGGGGGAATCATAGTCAAGGATGGCTGAATAGGTGTTAAAATACCCTGGGGGAATCATAGGCAAGGATGGCTGAATAGGTGTTAAAATACCCTGGGGGAATCATAGGCAAGGATGGATGCTGAGTTGTTAAAATACCCTGGGGGTATCATAGGCAAGGATGGCTGAATAGGTGTTAAAATACCCCGGGGGAATCATAGGCAAGGATGGACGCTGAGGTGTTAAAATACCCCGGGGGTATCATAGGGATGCTGAGGTGTTAAAATACCCTGGGGGAATCATAGGGATGCTGAGGTGTTAAATACCCTGGGGGAATCATAGGGATGCTGAGGTGTTAAATACCCTGGGGAAATCTGAGGTGTTAAATACCCTGTGGGAATCATAGGGATGGTGAGGTGTTAAAATACCCTGGGGGAATCATAGGCAAGGATGGATGCTGAGTTGTTAAAATACCCTGGGGGTATCATAGGCAAGGATGGCTGAATAGGTGTTAAAATACCCCGGGGGAATCATAGGCAAGGATGGACGCTGAGGTGTTAAAATACCCCGGGGGAATCATAGGGATGCTGAGGTGTTAAAATACCCTGGGGGAATCATAGGGATGCTGAGGTGTTAAATACCCTGGGGGAATCATAGGGATGCTGAGGTGTTAAATACCCTGGGGAAATCTGAGGTGTTAAATACCCTGTGGGAATCATAGGGATGGTGAGGTGTTAAAATACCCTGGGGGAATCATAGGCAAGGATGGATGCTGAGGTGTTAAAATACCCTTGGGGAATCATAGGCAAGGATGGATGCTGAGGTGTTAAAATACCCTAGGGGAATCATAGGCAAGGATGGCTGAATAGGTGTTACAATACCCTGGGGGAATCATAGGCAAGGATGGATGCTGAGGTGTTAAAATACCCTGGGGGAATCATAGGCAAGGATGGCTGAATAGGTGTTAAAATACCCTGGGGGAATCATAGGCAAGGATGGCTGAATAGGTGTTACAATACCCTGGGGGAATCATAGGCAAGGATGGATGCTGAGGTGTTAAAATACCCTGGGGGAATCATAGGCAAGGATGGCTGAATAGGTGTTAAAATACCCTGGGGGAATCATAGGCAAGGATGGCTGAATAGGTGTTACAATACCCTGGGGGAATCATAGGCAAGGATGGATGCTGAGGTGTTAAAATACCCTGGGGGAATCATAGGCAATAATGGACGCTGAGGTGTTAAAATACCCCGGGGGGAATCATAGGCAAGGATGGACGCTGAGGTGTTAACATACCCTGGGGGAATCATAGGCAAGGATGGCTGAATATGTGTGAATATGTGGGGAATATCACGATCGTCGGGAACAGAGGACCAATGCGCAGCGTTATTTGCGAACATATTTATTAAATAAAGATCACATGAACAAAAACAACAAAACGATAACGTGACGTCCTTGGATCAAACACAACCTACTTGGAACAAGATCCCACAAACACTGTTGGAAAACTGGCTGCTTAAGTATGGTTCTCAATCAGAGACAACAACAGCTGATACACGTTGCCTCTGATTGAGAACCACACTGGCCAACATAGAAATACAACTGACTAGAACAGAAACACATGAAAACTCACACCCTGGCTCAACATACTAGAGTCCCCAGAGCTAGGGTGTGACAGTACCCCCCCCCCCCCCCAAAGGCGCGGACTCCAACCGCACCAACCAAACACCACAGGGGAGGGACCGGGTGGGCACTCCGCCTTGGCGGCGGATCCGGCTCTGGGCATGATCCCCACTCCCTCTCTAACCCCCCAAAGTACCCCTGGTCCGGTCTGGCCCTGCTGGCCGGAGCTGGACTGAACACTGGTGGAGCGGATTGCTCTAGCTCCGGCGTGGAGCAGCTGACCGGTACCGGACCAGGCACCGGTGGAAAAGGCACGGGCTGTGCCGGACTGACGACGCACACCACTGGCTTGGTGTGGGGAGCAGGAACAGGCCGAGCCGGGCTGGCGACGCGCACCAAAGGCTCGGTGCGGGGAGCAGGAACAGGCCGGGCCGGGCTGGCGACACACACCACAGGCTCGATGCGAGGAACAGCAACAGGCCGGACCGTACTGGGGACACACACCACTGGCCCTACGCAGGGATCAGGAACGGGCCCTACACCTTCCCTCTCCTCTGTGACCAGTGGCCCCCTTAACCTGGCGGCCTCTTCTGCAAACCCGCTGGACCGCTCCATCGCGGCCTCCTGCTGCCCCGTCGTCCACGGCGTGAGCCCCCCCCTAAAAAATTTCTGGGTGTCTCTCCTCCCCGTGGACCAAGCCTCCCTATCTCTCGCCAGACTCTTCCTCCACTGCTCCAAAGTCCAACCACTCTGCTCTTCATTTGGCTTGACCCAGTCGAGACTCTTCCTCCACTGCTCCCAAGTCCACCCTCTCTGCTCTTCACTAGGCTTGACCCAGTCGAGGTTGCCACGGAGATCCGCTAGCGATTCCCCTGGCGATGGCTCCTGGACACGCTGCTTGGTCCAGTTTTGGTGGGATCTTCTGTCACGATCGTCGGGAACAGAGGACCAATGCGCAGCGTTATTTGCGAACATATTTATTAAATAAAGATCACACGAACAAAAACAACAAAACGATAACGTGACGTCCTTGGATCAAACACAACCTACTTGGAACAAGATCCCACAAACACTGTGGGAAAACTGGCTGCTTAAGTATGGTTCTCAATCAGAGACAACAAGCAACAGCTGATACACGTTGCCTCTGATTGAGAACCACACTGGCCAACATAGAAATACAACTGACTAGAACAGAAACACATGAAAACTCACACCCTGGCTCAACATACTAGAGTCCCCAGAGCCAGGGCGTGACAGGGAATCATAGGGATGTTAAAATACCCTGGAGGAATCATAGGTTTGCTGAGGTGTTAAAATATCCTGGGGGAATCATAGGGATGCTGATATGTTAAAATACCCTGGGGGAATCATAGGGATGCTGATGTGTTAAAATACCCTGGGGGAATCATAGGGATGCTGAGGTGTTAAAATACCCTGGAGGAATCATAAGGGTTGCTGATGTGTTAAATACCCGGGAGAAATCTGAAGTGTTAAATACCCTGTGGGAATCATAGGTTTGCTGAGGTGTTAAAATACCCTGGGGGAATCATAAGGGTTGCTGATGTGTTAAATACCCGGGAGAAATCTGAAGTGTTAAATACCCTGTGGGAATCATAGGGATGCTGAGATGTTAAAATACCCTGGGGGATGCTGACGTGTTAAATACCCTGGGGATGCTGAGGTGGTAAATACCCTGGGGGAATCATAGGGATGCTGAGGTGTTAAATACCCTGGGGGATGCTGAGGTGTTAAATACCCTGGGGGATGTTGAGGTGTTAAATACCCTGGGGGATGCTGAGGTGTTAAATACCCTGGGGGATGCTGAGGTGTTAAATACCCTGGGGGATGCTGAGGTGTTAAATACCCTGGGGGATGCTGAGATGTTAAATACCCTAGGGGATGCTGAGGTGTTAAATACCCTGGGGGATGCTGAGGTGGTAAATACCCTGGGGGATGCTGAGGTGTTAAATACCCTGGGGGATGCTGAGGTGTTAAATACCCTGGGGGATGCTGAGGTGTTAAATACCCTGGGGGATGTTGAGGTGTTAAATACCCTGGGGGAATCATAGGGATGCTGAGGTGTTAAATACCCTGGGGGATGCTGAGGTGTTAAATACCCTGGGGGAATAATAGGGATGCTGAGGTGTTAAAATACCCTGGGGGATGCTGAGGTGTTAAATACCCTGGGGGAATCATAGGGATGCTGAGGTGTTAAAATACCCTGGGTGATGCTGAGGTGTTAAATACCCTGGGGGAAAAATAGGGATGCTGAGGTGTTAAAATACCCTGGGTGATGCTGAGGTGTTAAATACCCTGGGGGAAAAATAGGGATGCTGAGGTGTTAAAATACCCTGGGGGATGCTGAGGTGTTAAATACCCTGGGGGAATCATAGCAATAGCAATGGAAGGGGAACAACAAAATATACTTGATGTTTCTTTCTTCAGAGTATAAATCTGTATAACATTTACATTTACATTTTAGTCATTTTCAGCCACTCTTATCCAGACTTATAGATGCAATCACTGCTGATCAGTCAATCATTTCAGTCAATGATATATACCCATGTATTCTTGATGAAAATACAGATTTGACAGATTGCGGCTTTAATGATGCACAGATCAGATCTTACAAACCGCAGACTGATCACACACATATTCAGTCTTCCGTCTGACACCTTTTCTTATCTCAGTTGTACCAAAGGTTTGATCAGATATACAACACAGTACCGATGGATAATAAGACGTCCTTGATACTGTAGCTGACCACCGATGACCAGGAACTGGCAAACCTCCATCCCTTTGGACGACTTTAAAGTCCTTTTAGGCTTTGAGTTTGTTAAGAAAAAACAGCTCTCTGCTTTCAAAGCATTGACTGAAACTATTTAGACAGTGGAGACACCAACAGGAGGATCGTCAAGGTTGCATTCTTTTCAACCAACGAGCGATAGACAGGGTAAATCCACTTTTTTTCACAAACGCGCACACGCACACACGCACACACGCACACACCACCGTCAGGCGTGGGATGGTGACAAGGGAATTCATTCACACACACTAAGAAGCAAATAATATCTGAATAATAGGGGGTCGTTATTTACATCTCTGAACCTATTAATGATCTGTAATGTGATGTGTAAATTAGGCTTTGATTGAATCCAATCAGATTAATCTGTGTGATCGCTGCCATCCAATCGGATTAGGCTGTGTGATCGCTGCCATCCAATCGGATTAGGCTGTGTGATCGCTGCAATCCAATCGGATTAGGCTGTGTGATCGCTGCCATCCAATCGGATTAGGCTGTGTGATCGTTGTCATCCAATCGGATTAGGCTGTGTGATCGCTGCCATCCAATCGGATTAGGCTGTGTGATCGCTGTCATCCAATCAGATTAGGCTGTGTGATCGCTGCCATCCAATCGGATTAGGCTGTGTGATCGCTGTCATCCAATCGGATTAGGCTGTGTGATCGCTGCCATCCAATCGGATTAGGCTGTGTGATCGCTGCCATCCAATCGGATTAGGCTGTGTGATCGCTGCCATCCAATCGGATTAGGCTGTGTGATCGCTGCCATCCAATCGGATTAGGCTGTGTGATCGCTGCCATCCAATCGGATTAGGCTGTGTGATCAGCTGTCAAAGTGGAGAGTGGATGCACTAGACTAGGAAGAGATGGTTGCAGGAGACACATACAGTGTGTGTGGGTTTTGTGTGGGAGTGTCAATGTAGTGTGTGTCAATGTAGTGTGTGTGAGTGAGAGTGTCTCCTGAGTGGCGCAGTGGTCTAAGGTACTGCATCGCAGTGCTAACTGTGCCACTAGAGATCCTGGTTCAAATCCAGGCTCTTTCGCAGCCGGCCGCGACCACAATTGGTCCAGGGTAGGGGAGGGAATGGCCGGCAGGGATGTAGCTCAGTTGATAGAGCAATGGCGTTTGCAATGCCAGGGTTGTGGGTTTGATTTCCACAGGGGGCCAGTATAAAAAAATATGTATTCACTAACTGTAAGTCGCTCTGGATAAGAGCGTCTGCTAAATGACTAGAGTGTATATGTTGTGTACAGCGCCTTCAGAAAGTATTCATACCCCTTTCTGTATTACATTTGCTAACATTTCTAAAAACCTGTTTTCTCTTTTGTCATTATCGAGTGTTGTGTGTAGATGGGTGAGAGAGAAAAAATAATAATTGAATCCATTTTGAATTCAGGCTGTAACACAACATAATGTGGAATAAGTGAATGGCGTATGAATACTTTCTGAAGGCACTGTACATGCACGCACACGCATACATGTGCACGAGCTCACGTGCACGAGCTCACGCACACGCACAAAAACACACCCACGCAATTTCTTCTTTTAACTAGCTAACCATACAACCACCGCCCAGGGGACAGAGAGAGGAGATTGAGGTGGTGACCGTTCTATTATATTTTGTTGACAGGTAAGATAGGATAGCATTCTGAAATAGATAGATACAGTGGAAAGGTTATCAAAGTTAACACTGAAACACTGACAGAGCTAAATATATAGAGGGAAGGAGCGTGGTGTGCTAGAGAGTGATTGAGTGATGGGAGGAGAGGAGGAGAGGAGGAGAGGAGAGGAGAGGAGAGGAGAGGAGAGGAGAGGAGAGGAGAGGAGAGGAGAGGAGAGGAGAGGAGAGGAGAGGAGAGGAGAGGAGAGGAGAGGAGAGGAGAGGAGGAGAGGGGAGGGGAGGAGAGGAGAGGAGGAGTGGAGGAGAGGAGGAGAGGAGGAGAGGAGGAGGGAGAAGTGGAGGAGGAGAGGAGGAGAGGAGGAGAAATGGAGAGGAGGAGAGGACGAGGGAGAAGCAGAGGAGAGGAGGAGAGGAGGAGAAGAGGAGGGGAGGAGGGAGGAGAGGAGGAGAGGAGGAGAAGTGAAGCAGAGGAGAGGAGGAGGAGAGGAGGAGAAGAAGAGGAGAGGAGGAGGGAGGAGAGGAGGAGGGAGAAGTGGAGAAGTGGAGAGGACGAGGGAGAAGCAGAGGAGAGGAGGAGAAGAAGAGGAGAGGAGGAGGGAGGAGAGGAGGAGGGAGAAGTGGAGGAGAGGAGGAGAGGAGGAGAGGAGGAGAGGAGGAGAGGAGGAGAGGAGAAGGGATGTTAAAATGCGCACCCCCATAACCTCCATAAATTGTTTGAGTGGAAGGGATTATCATTGAGTTCGAAACACATGAACAAACAACATGCCTGCTGCCAAAGGAAATTCAAAACATGTTGCTATTGGTTACGGTCTACAATAGACTTCATACTAATACATTGTAAGGGAGTGTTACTACTCTCCTTGACATGTCACTTCAATGCAACAACATGAGCCTTGCATTGGTTCCATGAGAGATACGTGAGATAATTATTACCTCTCAATGGAACTCAAGCAAGGCTCATGTTGTTGTTACAGATGTAGGATCTTAATTTGAGCCAGTTTTGATACAGCAGAAAAATAATCATGCAGCAACAGGAAATGTGATTTATTATGTGGATTATAATTCATTCACATTTTTGTAGGGGTTGACATTTAAAAGTGGAAAATACAAACTTTAGGTAGCATTTCCTGCTTTGCAGGACAATTCTCAGCAACAAAAGAGTGATCAAATTAAGATCCTACATCTGGACTAATAACAAATAACAACAAATAATAACAACGATAGCTAATAATGTAAGCATACTGTGTCCATAATAAGTATATAGGTTGTATGTTGGGAGCTTTTGGGAAAGAGCACAGTTAGAAAGATATGGCATATAGAAGCAAACCGGATGGACATCATGAAAATGATCGGAGAGGTTGAGAGTAGAAGAAGTTCAGGAGCAAAAAAATTATATATATATATATAATATAATTATTGTAAAATTAACTCTGTCCATAAGGTGTAGATAGTAAGTATAGACCGGAAGTAGAGGCCTGGGCATTGTTGTTCACTAATTTACCCCAAGTAGGGAAAGGATGGTGGGGTTGAAAAGTAATAAAGGGGAGTATATATATAAAAAACATGGGGGATTGGAAGTGATGCAGACAATTACATTGATAGAAGATACAATCTATCTACAATATTAAGCGGATCCATCCCCCCCCCCCCCCCCCCCCCCAAAAAAAAAAAAAAAAAAAAGATCCTACATCTGTATGAAGAGACATCAAGGAGAGTGTGTTGAATTCAAATATAAGGAGTCTGTATACACGACTACACAACATTGATTTTACATTTGTACACTACAATTGTCTGGGTGCGTAGTGACAGATTGCGTTGGTCATCCTCTTCAGTGCAGTGCATCATTGTGTCATCTCAATACTCCGAGTCGATATTCACGTCTTAAAAAGGAATTCCCCTCGAACGCGCCCACACATTGGGGAAATCAAACATTCTTTCTCATTTAGCCCCAGTGTAAAAGAGACAACGTTGTCGTAGATTTTTAGTTATACAGAAATAACAAAACATGCCGTAAAGCTGCTGTGTTGTTCAATGTACATGTAACCAGGTCAAAAATCCCGACCTACGGTTTGCAATGCTCCCACATAGGCAAATAGAGCCGGCGAGAAAAGAGTGGGATATGTGGGGATCCAGTGTCCAAGTAGGCTACATACAGTGCCTTGCAAAAGTATTCATCCCCCTTGGCGTTTTTTCCTATTTTGTTGCATTACAACCTGTCATTTAAATTGATTTTTATTTGAATTTCATGTAATGGACATACACAAAATAGTCAAAATTGGTGAAGTAAAATGAAAAAAAAAAATTGTTTAAAAAAATTATAAAAAATAAATAACGGAAAAGTGGTACGTGCATATGTATTCACCCCCTTTGCTATGAAGCCCCTAAATAAGATTGGGTGCAACCAATTACCTTCAGAAGTCACATAATTAGTTAAAAAAAGTCCACCTATATGCAATCTAAGTGTCACATGATCTCAGTATATATACAAGATTGGGTGCAACCAATTACCTTCAGAAGTCACATAATTAGTTAAATAAAGTCCACCTGTGTGCAATCTAAGTGTCACATGATCTCAGTATATATACACCTGTTCTGAAAGGCCCCAGAGTCTGCAACACCACTAAGCAAAGGGGCTCCACCAAGCAAGCGGCACCATGAAGACCAAGGAGCTCTCCAAACAGGTCAGGGACAAAGTTGTGGAGAAGTACAGATCAGGGTTGGGTTATAAAAAACATATCAGAAACTTTGAACATCCCACAGAGCACCATTAAATCCATTATTTAAAAAATGGAAAGAATATTTCACCACAACAAACCTGCCAAGAGAGGGCCACCCACCAAAACTCACGGACCAGGCAAGGAGGGCATTAATCAGAGAGGCAACAAAGAGACCAAAGATAACCCTGAATGCTCGTGTTGCCCAAGCAAGTTTCTTCTTCCTTTCCTGTGGCGGTCCTCATGAGAGCCAGTTTCATCATTGCGCTTGATGGTTTTTGCTACTGCACTTGAAGAAACGTTCAAAGTTCTTGAAATGTTCCGTATTGACTGACCTTCATGTCTTAAAGTAATGATGGACTGTCGTTTCCCTTTGCTTATTTGAGCTGTTCTTGCCATAATATGGACTTGGTCTTTTACCAAATAGGGCTATCTTCTGTATACCACCCCTACCTTGTCACAACACAACTGATTGGCTCAAATGCATTAAGATGGAAAGAAATTCCACAAATGAACTTTTAAGAAGGCACACCTGTTAATTGAAATGTATTCCAGGTGACTACCTCGTAAAGCTGGTTGAGAGAATGCCAAGAGCGTGAAAAGCTGTCATCAAGGCAAATGGTGGCTATTTGAGGAATCTCAAATATAAAATATATTTTGATTTGTTGAACACTTTTTATGTTACTACATGATTCCATATGTGTTATTTCGTAGTTGTGATGTCTTCACTATTATTCTACAATGTAAAAAATAGTAAAAATAAAGACAAACCCTTGAATGAGTAGGTGTGTCCAAACTTTTGACTGGTACTGTAGTTATATTTGTGGAAAACATAAGTAAGACATTTAAATTATTTACTATAGTCAGTTTGTAAATCCACTCACTACTTGTAGCTGTGTAGACTGGTTTGTCTTGGAGCATTGGGTTGTGGTATTATCAAGGCTGACTGGTGTAATGAATGTCTTGGAGCATTGGGTGGTGGTATTACCAAGGCTGTCTGGTGTGATGAATGTCTTGGAGCATTGGGTGGTGGTGGTATTATCAAGGCTGTCTGGTGTGATGAATGTCTTGGAGCATTGGGTGGTGGTATTATCAAGGCTGTCTGGTGTGATGAATGTCTTGGAGCATTGGGTGGTGGTATTATCAAGGCTGTCTGGTGTGATGAATGTCTTGGAGCATTGGGTGGTGGTATTATCAAGGCTGACTGGTGTAATGAATGTCTTGGAGCATTGGGTGGTGGTATTATCAAGGCTGTCTGGTGTGATGAATGTCTTGGAGCATTGGGTGGTGGTATTATCAAGGCTGTCTGGTGTGATGAATGTCTTGGAGCATTGGGTTGTGGTATGATCAAGGCTGACTGCTTTCTAACATTAAAACAGATGTATCCTATTTACTTCATCATCAAGTACCATGCAATGAAATACCAAAGAGCTGTGAAATGAATGGAATGAATGAATTAATGCATCAATCAGTCAGCCAGTCAGCCAGTTAGCCAGTCAGACAGCCAGCCAGTCAGCCAGTCAGCCAGTCAGCCAGTCAGTCAGTCAGCCAGCCAGTCAGCCAGTCAGCCAGTCAGCCAGCCAGCCAGTCAGCCAGTTAGCCAGTCAGACAGCCAGCCAGTCAGCCAGTCAGCCAGCCAGCCAGTCAGCCAGTCAGCCAGTTAGCCAGTCAGACAGCCAGCCAGTCAGCCAGTCAGCCAGTGAGTCAGCAATCAGTTAGCCAGCCAGTCAGCCAGTCAGTCAGTCAGTCAGCCAGTCAGCCAGTCAGTAAATCAGCCAGTCAGCCAGTCAGCCAGTCAGCCAGTCAGCCAGCCAGTCAGCCAGTCAGTAAATCAGCCAGTCAGCCAGTCAATCAGTCAGTCAGCCAGTCAGCCAGTCAGCCAGTCAGCCAGCCAGTCAGCCAGTCAGTAAATCAGCCAGTCAGCCAGTCAATCAGTCAGCCAGCCAGTCAGCCAGTCAGCCAGTCAGCCAGTCAGTAAATCAGCCAGTCAGCCAGTCAATCAGTCAGTCAGTCAACATTTAGATTAGGAGTAGGTCCTTACCAAGACCCTTACCAAGATAACAAGATGTACAACAGTCATGGACAGAACAAGAAAGAAGTCGTCAACGCCTCACATAAAATACAAAATCAAGAACATGCATTTTCAGTTTGCAACGTAACCTTTCCTCCTGATATAAATGTGCTGACATTTTACCATATTGCATAAATCTCCAATATAAAACGTTCAAGTCTGCAGCGTGATTACAGAGCCAGTAAAGCTGACATGTTGGTTTAATATTCCAACCGTAAGCTTCTGACATTTTGACTAATACTCAGCTATTGTATTCCAAATGGCACACTGTTCCCCTGTGTGCCCTGGTC
>NW_028163376.1:0-3000 GCF_964263955.1 Coregonus lavaretus
TCTCTCTCTCTCTCTCTCTCTCTCTCTCTCTCTCTCACCCCTCTAACCCCAATCCCAACCTTCTCTCTCCTCTCCTCTCACTGGGTGGGTTAGTGAGAATGTTGAATGCTGGTCAGGAAAATGTAGCTGAAGCATGGGCTGGCTGCAGATTATAGTGGAGTCAGTGTGTGTGTGTGTGTGTGTGTATGTGTGTGTGTGTGTGTATCTTCCGTCCAGGGTAAATCTCATTACCTTCCAGTCGTTAAACTCATCAGTATTCCACCTCGATTACACCGTTCAGCGTCATTGCATTTTGGTACACCAGAAGTACATTTCATTTCAATGGAATGCTGCATTTGCCTTGCATTGCGTTCTGTGTGTTGCATACGTTGGATTTATCGAACATATGCATCACATCGTACGTGTAGACGGCTTGACAGAAATGGTAGCAGAAGGTTAAATCTTGAACTTTTGTTGCACACATATTCAGATGATGCTGGGTACCATGTTGCGCAATGAAGCTGTCTTTGTGATGGAGGCGTTCACCTCCATTCTACACTGCTGGAAATTGGTCAATTGTGAAGAGAGAGAGAGAGATGCATCAAAGTACTGCTGCTTTAGCCCTTACCTCTTATAATACAATCATACATCTTTACCATCCTACCTCTTATAATACAATCATACTTCTTTACCATCCTACCGCTTATAATACAATCATACTTCTTTACCATCCTACCGCTTATAATACAATCATACTTCTTTACCATGCCTACCGGCTTATAATACAATCATACTTCTTTACCCTCCTACCGCTTATAATACAATCATACTTCTTTACCCTCCTACCTCTTATAATACAATCATACTTATTTACCCTACTGCTTATAATACAATCATTCTTCTTTACCCCTTCTACCGCTTATAATATAATCATACTTCTTTACCCTCCTACCTCTTATTATACAATCATACTATTACCCCTACCTCTTATAATACAATCATACATCTTTACCCCCCTACCTCTTATAATACAATCATACTTCTTTACCATCCACCTCTTATAATACAATCATACCTCTTTACCCCTACCTCTTATAATACAATCATACTTATTTACCCCCCTACCTCTTATAATACAATCATACTTCTTAACCCCCAAACTCAAATAATACAATCATACTTCTTTACCCCTACCTCTTATAATACAATCATACTTCTTTACCCCCCTACCTCTAATATAATCATACTTCTGTACCCCCTTACCTCTTATAATACAATCATACTTCTTTACCCTCCTACCTCTTATAATACAATCATACTTCTTTACCCCTACCTCTTATAATACAATCATACTTCTTTACCCCCTACCTCTTATAATACAATCATACTTCTTTACCCCCTACCTCTTATAATACAATCATACTTCTTTACCCTACCTCTTATAATGACAATCATACTTCTGTACCCCCTTACCTCTTATAATACAATCATACTTCTTTACCCTCCTACCTCTTATAATACAATCATAATTCTTTACCCTCCTACCGCTTATAATACAATCATACTTCTTACCCTCCTACCGCTTATAATACAATCATACTTCTTTACCCTCCTACCTCTTATAATACAATCATACTTATTTACCCCTACCGCTTATAATACAATCATTCTTCTTTACCCCTTCTACGCTTATAATATAATCATACTTCTTACCCTCCTACCTCTTATAATACAATCATACTTATTTACCCCTACTGCTTATAATACAATCATTCTTCTTTACCCCTTCTACCGCTTATAATATAATCATACTTCTTTACCCTCCTACCTCTTATTATACAATCATACTTATTTACCCCTACCTCTTATAATACAATCATACATCTTTACCCCCCCTACCTCTATAATACAATCATACTTCTTTACCATCCTACCTCTTATAATACAATCATACCTCTTTACCCCTACCTCTTATAATACAATCATACTTATTTACCCCCTACCTCTTATAATACAATCATACTTCTTTACCCCCCAACTCAAATAATACAATCATACTTCTTACCCCTACCTCTTATAATACAATCATACTTCTTTACCCCCCTACCTCTAATATAATCATACTTCTGTACCCCCTTACCTCTTATAATACAATCATACTTCTTTACCCTCCTACCTCTTATAATACAATCATACTTCTTTACCCCTACCTCTTATAATACAATCATACTTCTTTACCCCCTACCTCTTATAATACAATCATACTTCTTTACCCCCTACCTCTTATAATACAATCATACTTCTTTACCCTACCTCTTATAATACAATCATACTTCTGTACCCCCTTACCTCTTATAATACAATCATACTTCTTTACCCTCCTACCTCTTATAATACAATCATAATTCTTTACCCTCCTACCGCTTATAATACAATCATACTTCTTTACCCTCCTACCGCTTATAATACAATCATACTTCTTTACCCTCCTACCTCTTATAATACAATCATACTTATTTACCCCTACCGCTTATAATACAATCATTCTTCTTTACCCCTTCTACCGCTTATAATATAATCATACTTCTTTACCCTCCTACCTCTTATTATACAATCATACTTATTTACCCCTACCTCTTATAATACAATCATACATCTTTACCCCCCCTACCTCTTATAATACAATCATACTTCTTTACCTTCATACCTCTTATAATAAAATCATACTTCTTTACCCCCCCTACCTCTTATAATACAATCATACTTCTTTACCTTCATACCTCTTATAATAAAATCATACTTATTTACCCACCCTACTTCTTATAATACAATCATACTTCTTTACCCCCCTACCTCTTATAATACAATCATACTTCTTTACCCTCCTACCTCTTATAATACAATCATACTTCTTTCCCCTCCTACCTCTTATAATACAATCATACTTCTTTACCCTCCTACTCTTATAATACAATCATACTTCTTTCCCCTCCTACCTCTTATAATACAATCATACTTCTT
>NW_028163375.1:0-35000 GCF_964263955.1 Coregonus lavaretus
TCTAAGACACCCAATTAGCCCCCTGTGTTTGGCGCATACACATTTATAAAGACAAAACCCCTGTTGTTAATTTTTGCTTTTACTACAAGCAGTCTACCCTACACACCTCTTTTGAGGAGCACATTTATACAGACAGACCCGGTACAAAACGGACTGCCACCCCTGCACTAACATTTGTCCCATGGCTCAGCACACTTGCCCCTTTCCACCAGAGACCCCAATCAACTTCAATCACCACATCACTATGCGTCTCCTGCAGAAACAACACTTGTACTCTTTTTTGTTTTACATATTCACCCAACACACTCCTATTTCCCGCATCTCTGGCGCCATTAATATTATGCGAGCCTACCCAAAGAGTCTCCATAAGAAGTGGGAGAAAAGCCAGCAAAGAAAGAGACCAATAGCAAAGCTCAAAAAGCCCCAGTGCAGGAAATAAAACGTTAATCTAAACAGTGTCTGAAGGTGGACCCTTACACACGGTTGTGACCCACTTCCTCAACCTAAACCGTTTCCTGGGTGAGAGGACACCATGCCCCTCATTTTTCATAGCAATGTTGTACTGATCTTACAAACTTTCAAGGATCGCAAAAAAAAGCCTCAAGTTTTACCTTTTTCCCCTTAGTCTCATTCGGGAACCTTGACAGTTCACTCACCGTGTACTTTGACCCCTCTGACTGACTGGCTGTAAGCTCTGGACCCATTGAGGAGGAGTCTGAAAAGAAATCCTCTTCATCGTCTTCTTCCTCAGACTCACCTTCCTCCTCCTCATCTCCATCTCCCATCCTGACCACCTGTCCTTCCTCTCTAGTAGGGGCCTCCCCCCCAGCACCAGGCAAAGGTTCCTTGGTGCCTTTCACCACACCAGCCTCTCCCCTCCCACCTCCTTTCTTCTCCCCCTTTTTCCTCTTCCGATTGACACCCTCCTCCACCCCCCCTAGTCGCTTCCCCTTCCCCACTATACTCTCCTCATCCAGTAGCATAACCTGACTAAGCCCAGCCTCATCTACACCACCATCCATGACATGACTAGACCCAGTCTCAGCTACACCACCATCCATAACATGAATACACCCAGCCTCATCTACACCACCATCCATAACATGACTAGACCCAGCCTCATCTACACCACCATCTGTAGCATGACTAGGCCCAGCCTCACCTACACCACCATCTATAGAATGACTAGGCCCAGCCTCACCTACACTACCATCTGTAGCATGACTAGACCCAGCCTCATCTACACCACCATCCATAGCATGACTAGACCCAGCCTCATCTACACCACCATCTGTAGCATGACTAGGCCCAGCCTCACCTACACCACCATCTATAGAATGACTAGACCTAGCCTCACCTACACCACCATCTATAGAATGACTAGACCTAGCCTCACCTACACCACCATCTATAGAATGACTAGACCCAGCCTCACCTACACCACCATCTATAGAATGACTAGACCCAGCCTCACCTACACTACCATCTGTAGCATGACTAGACCCAGCCTCATCTACACCACCATCTATAGAATGACTAGACCCAGCCTCATCTACACCACCATCTATAGAATGACTAGACCCAGCCTCATCTACACCACCATCTATAGAATGACTAGGCCCAGCCTCATCTACACCACCATCTATAGAATGACTAGACCCAGCCTCTGCTGCCTGTGTCTCATGGCCTCCTGCACGTTGACCTCGATTACCCCCACTGGTGCTTGTACCCTCACCTTGTCTACGGCCTTTATGTGGGCTTCCTGATTTGATAATCCATAATTAACAGAGGCAAATTTACAACTACCACCCTAGTCGAAGGGGTAGAAAGAGGAGAAATTGGCACCAACACACCCCTTACAAATATTCCGCTAGAAATGAGCCTACCTACCAAATTTGCTCTTTTCATGAACACAACCACAGCTGTGTTCATTCTGGAAGTGGAATGTATAAATTCAGCTCCTACCTGTTCGCCGACCGTGAGCAGAACCTCCTCCACCTTAATTCCATTCCCAGGAACACACCTGAATCCATGCCGTAACGACAGCGTCTCCTCCGCTCTAGGCTGTGAAGCCATCGCTCACACCTCACCGTTCAAAACCCCAGGAAACTAAACCTCTGTCCTCTTCCTCCCTAACTTTGAAAATAAAATGCAGTTGGTACCACTAAAACAAACAATGCATTAAATCCTCCACCATAGAAAATAAAAATTGAAAGAAAAGACCAAGGAATTATTGCATGCAGAATTCTGCAAAAATATCCTCAGTGTACAACGAAAAACACCAAATAATGCATGCAGAGCAGAATTACGCAGATACCCGCTAATTATCAAAATGATCAAAATCCAGAAAAGAGCCGTTAGAATCTATAACCACTTAAAATGAAGCGATTCCCAAACCTTCCATAACAAAGCCATCACCTACAGAGAGATGAACTTGGAGAAGAGTCCCCTAAGCAAGCTGGTCCTGGGGCTCTGTTCACAAACACAAACAGACCCCACAGAGCCCCAGGACAACAACACAATTAACCCAACCAATTACTTGACATATTGGAAAGAATTCACAAAAAAACTGAACAAACTAGAGAGAGAGAGAGAGAGAGAGAGAGAGAGAGAGACTAGTCCAGTGTTCAATTAGGATTTATTGATGTATGTGTATAATTACAGACTAATCTAGTGTTCAATGAGGATTTATGTCAAACCACTCTGCAGGAAAGGCCAACTGTCACGTTCATTACACACACACCCAACAGAGTTTCATTATGGAATGTGGCTGGAACAAGAACTCCATACATGGTTACCGACATTCATATTGGAAAGCGCCCCTAGAGCAGGAACAGCCTATATCGGCTGATCGGCAAGGAACTCCATATATGGACATAGAACTGTGACCTGGCCAATTTTTGTTCACTTGCCTCCAGTCTTCATTAGCCACAAGCCCACCTCACTCACCCGAATCCAAGTGCTTAGTCAACCACTCTCAGAGTATTAAAACTGTATCCTTTTGTACTTCTGCCTAACAAACAGTTTGTACTACAGTTCACGCTGAGCCATTGACATGCCACCACACTGTCTGCCTCCCCATCGAGTCACCCTCCAGGTTTCCTGCACATTGGTGGGCCAGCTCAACCTCACTACTAGGAGCTACCCACCACTATCAGGAGGGCCAGCTCAACCTCACTACTAGGAGATACCACCACTATCAGGAGGGCCAGCTCAACCTCATTACTAGGAGATACCACCACTATCAGGTGGGCCAGCTCAACCTCATTACTAGGAGATACCACCACTATCAGGAGGGCCAGCTCAACCTCACTACTAGGAGATACCACCACTATCAGGAGGGCCAGCTCAACCTCATTACTAGGAGATACCACCACTATCAGGTGGGCCAGCTCAACCTCACTACTAGGAGATACCACCACTATCAGGAGGGCCAGCTCAACCTCACTACTAGGAGCTACCCACCACTATCAGGAGGGCCAGCTCAACCTCACTACTAGGAGATACCACCACCATCAGAAGGGCCAGCTCAACCTCTATTCACCACTACTCTATCAACTACGTTATGTTTGTCAGATGGCGAGAAGCCGAACTCGTGAAATAGTGAACAGGGTACCATTTAGGACATATCCGTTTTGGTGTTCTGCATTTTTTTTTTGGGGTTGTTCAATGTTTTCTTGTGGCTTGTCGAAGTTCGGTAGCCAACGTATATGCCCCTTCGTCGGTGATTGGTCAACAGTAGGGTTTCTTCAATTAAGTGTTTGTTGTCAATCAAATACAGGCGACTACTTTTCATGCACATTTGTTTCACTTGAGAAATACTGCAGCAAACATCTTAGATGTAAATTTGCGCAATAAAAAAAAATGGTCTAAATTAATTATAGATTTCTTGAGTTATGTTAGATTAATTCAGACTATTTTGAGGAATTGGACTGGCTACAGCATCTTGAGGGTCAAATTAATATTGCTAGCTTTTTTCTTATTTTCAAGCGAGCACAGATGTTCACTTCGCCTAGCCGAGTTCTGCTAGGAGCAAACCTAACCTATGTACAGTACCGGTCAAAAGTTTTAGAACACCTACTCATTCAAGGGTTTTTCTTTATTTTTACTATTTTCTACATTGTAGAATAATAGTGAAGACATCCAAACTATGAAATAACACATATGGAATCATGTAGTAACCAAAAAAGTGTTAAACAAATCAAAATATATTTTATATTTGAGATTCTTCAAAGTAGCCACCCTTTGCCTTGATGACAGCTTTGCACACTCTTGAAAAAAGAAGAAAACCACCGTACTTAGTGGTAGCCTACACACTTCAATGCAAAATATCATCTGTTCACCATAAATTCGACTGTCGGATAAATAGAGCAAAAATTGAAATTATAATAGCCATTCTAATAGGGCCAATTCGGGAATATGAACTAATCATGGCCAGAAAAAGTGAGGAATTTTTTTAGCAGATCAAGGAAATGAAATAAATAATAAGAAATATATGCCAAATTCTAATTATATGTACAGTTGAAGTCAGAAGTTTACCTACACCTTAGCCAAATACATTTAAACTCAGTTTTCACAATTCCTGACATTTTATCGTATTAAAAATGTCCTGTCTTAGGTCAGCTAGGATCACCACTTTATTTTAAGAATGTAAAATGTCAGAATAATAGTAGAGAGAATTATTTATTTCAGCTTTTATTTATTTCATCACATTCCCAGTTGGTCAGAAGTTTACATACATTCAATTAGTATTTTGTAGCATTGCCTTTAAATTGTTTAACTTGGGTCAAATGTTGCGGGTAGCCTTCCACAAGCTTCCCACAATAAGTTGGGTGAATTTTGGCCCATTCCTCCTGACAGAGCTGGTGTAACTGAGTCAGGTTTGTAGGCCTCCTTGCTCGCACACACTTTTTCAGTTCTGCCCACAAATGTTCTATAGGATTGAGGTCAGGGCTTTGTGATGGCCACTCCAATACCTTGACTTTGTTGTCCTTAAGCCATTTTGCCACAACTTTGGAAGTATGCTTGGGGTCATTGTCCATTTGGAAGACCCATTTGCGATCAAGCTTTAACTTCCTGACTGATGTCTTGAGATGTTGCTTCAATATATCCACATCATTTTCCTTCCTGAGGATGCCATCTATTTTGTGAAGTGCACCAGTCCCTCCTGCAGCAAAGCACCCACACAGCATGATGCTGCCACCCCCGTGCTTCACGGTTGGGATGGTGTTCTTCAGCTTGCAAGCAACCCCCTTTTTCCTCCAAACATAACGATGGTCATTATGGCCAAACAGTTCTATTTTTGTTTCATCAGACCAGAGGACATTTCTCCAAAAAGTCAGATCTTTGTCCCCATGTGCAGTTGCAAACCGTAGTCTGGCTTTTTTATGGCGGTTTTGGAGCAGTGGCTTCTTCCTTGCTGAGCGGCCTTTCAGGTTATGTCGATATAGGACTCGTTTTACTGTGGATATAGATACTTTTGTACCTGTTTCCTCCAGCATCTTCACAAGGTCCTTTGCTGTTGTTCTGGGATTGATTTGCACTTTTCGCACCAAAGTACATTAATCTCTAGGAGACAGAACGCGTCTCCTTCCTGAGCGGTATGATGACTGCGTGGTCCTATGGTGTTTATACTTGCGTATTATTGTTTTTACAGATGAACGTGGTACCTTCAGGCGTTTAGAAATTGCTTCCAAGGATGAACCAGACTTGTGGAGGTCTACAATTTGTTTTCTGAGGTCTTGGCTGAATTCTTTTGATTTTCTCATGATGTCAAGCAAAGAGGCACTGAGTTTGAAAGTATGCCTTGAAATACATCCACAGGTACACCTCCAATTGACTCAAATTATATCAATTAGCCTATCAGAAGCTTCTAAAGCCATGACGTCATTGTCTGGAATTTTCCAAGCTGTTTAAAGGCACCTTCAACTTAGTGTATGTAAACTTCTGACCCACTGGAATTGTGATACAGTGTATTATAAGTGAAATAATCTGTCTGTAAACAATTGTTGGAAAACTTACTTGTGTCATGCACAAAGTTAATGTCCTAACCGACTTACCAAAACTATAGTTTGTTAAGAAGAAATTTGTGGAGTGGTTGAAAAACGAGTTTTAATGACTCCAACCTAAGTGTATGTAAACTTCCGACTTCAACTGTATATTAGAATGCAAAGATGAAATAAATAGATTTTCCTTTTTCTCACTAACCGCAAATGATTGCATCTTGTTATTATATTTAGCTACTTGTTTTTTTTTGTTCTAATGCAATACTTCAAGCACAAGCAACTGTGCATACGCATGAGCTGTGTTCGAATACCCATACTAACATACTGTATACTCAATTCTTAATGAGTATACTGTATACTATATACTATTAGTTTATTTTAGTATGCTGTAAAGGAACGGTACTAGCGCTTCTCCTGTCTACCGTGGTCCTCTGTAGCTCAGCTGGTAGAGCACGGCGCTTGTAACGCCAAGGTAGTGGGTTCGATCCCCGGGACCACCCATACACAAAACATTTATGCACGCATGACCGTAAGGCGCTTTGGATAAAAGCGTCTGCTAAATGGCATATTATATTATTATTATTATTTACCGGAAATTGATACTGTTGCTATGCAACCCCTTGCTAGCTTGTTTGCGTAACAAATGACTAGCTAGACATTTTACGACTTCGGGTGTGTTCTTAAATTCAATCTGGAGTGCCAGAGTGCACTCAGAGTGCGCTCTGGGCATTCGTAAATTCAGAGCGTTGTCAGATTATCTGTTTGTAAAATTCAGAGTGTTTCGCTCTCAGAGCGCACACTGGACGCTCTGGCTGAGGAGTAGGGTTGATTCGAGCGTTCTGACCTTACAACCGCAGTCAAGCACCCAAGCTAACTGGCTAACGTTTGCTAGCTTGCTAGCTACTTCCAGACACAAATGAGAGAACACCTCACTGACCATTTTACTCGCCCTAGCAGAGCTGGTTAGGCTGTTTTCATGTTATCCAGAGCGTTGGTGACTGTAACTGTGCTCCTGGCAACAATTTAATTACGCTTTTTTGCCGACGTTTACTGACACCGGCCATATTCAACGGGTGTTGAGCATTCGTAAATTAATCAGTTATTCTGCGCTCTGGTACACTCAGACGAGAGTGCTCTGAAATCGGAGTAGATAGCCAGAGCGAATGGGCCCTAAAAGTACAGTGTCCACTGCTTGTATACTTCGTATTCTGGCGAATGTAGTACGATATCCGGGAGCTGTTCTCTCTCTATATAGACACACTCACTGTTCTCTCTCTATATAGACACACTCACTGTTCTCTCTCTATATAGACACACTCACTGTTCTCTCTCTATACAGACACACTCACTGTTCTCTCTCTATATAGACACACTCACTGTTCTCTCTCTATACAGACACACTCACTGTTCTCTCTCTATAGACACACTCACTGTTCTCTCTCTATAGACACACTCACTGTTCTCTCTCTATAGACACACTCACTGTTCTCTCTCTATAGACACACTCACTGTTCTCTCTCTATAGACACACTCACTGTTCTCTCTCTATATAGACACACTCACTGTTCTCTCTCTATATAGACACACTCACTGTTCTCTCTCTATAGACACACTCACTGTTCTCTCTCTATATAGACACACTCACTGTTCTCTCTCTATATAGACACACTCACTGTTCTCTCTCTATAGACACACTCACTGTTCTCTCTCTATATAGACACACTCACTGTTCTCTCTCTATATAGACACACTCACTGTTCTCTCTCTCTATAGACACACTCACTGTTCTCTCTCTATAGACACACTCACTGTTCTCTCTCTATAGACACACTCACTGTTCTCTCTCTCTATAGACACACTCACTGTTCTCTCTATATATACACACTCACTGTTCTATCTCTCTATAGACACACTCACTGTTCTCTCTCTATAGACACACTCACTGTTCTCTCTCTATAGACACACTCACTGTTCTCTCTCTATAGACACACTCACTGTTCTCTCTCTATAGACACACTCACTGTTCTCTCTCTATAGACACACTCACTGTTCTCTCTCTATAGACACACTCACTGTTCTCTCTCTATAGACACACTCACTGTTCTATCTCTCTATAGACACACTCACTGTTCTCTCTCTCTATAGACACACTCACTGTTCTCTCTCTATAGACACACTCACTGTTCTCTCTCTATAGACACACTCACTGTTCTCTCTCTATAGACACACTCACTGATCTCTCTCTATAGACACACTCACTGTTCTCTCTCTATAGACACACTCACTGTTCTATCTCTCTATAGACACACACACTGTTCTCTCTCTATAGACACACTCACTGTTCTCTCTCTATATAGACACACTCACTGTTCTATCTCTCTATAGACACACTCACTGTTCTCTCTCTATAGACACACTCACTGTTCTCTCTCTATAGACACACTCACTGTTCTCTCTCTATAGACACACTCACTGTTCTCTCTCTCTATAGACACACTCACTGTTCTCTCTATATATAGATACACTCACTGTTCTCTCTCTATATAGACACACTCACTGTTCTCTCTCTCTATAGACACACACACTGTTCTCTCTCTATAGACACACTTACTGTTCTCTCTCTATAGACATGTACTGTTTGCTCACGGTCGCTCTCTCTCTCTCTCTCTCTCTCTCTCTCTCTCTCTCTCTCTCGCATGCTCAATTCAATTTAAGGGGCTTTTTTGGCAACATATGTTTACATTACCAAAGTAAGTGAAGTAGATAATAAACAAAAGTGAAATAAATATTAAAAAATGTACAGTAAATGTTACACTCACAAAGTTTCCAAATGAAGAAGACATTTCAAATGTCACATTATGTCTACATACAGTGTTGAAATGATGTGCAAATAGTTAAAATACAAATGGGAAAATAAATAAACATAAATATGGGTTGTATTTACAATGGTGTTTGTTCTTCCCTGGCTGCCCTTTTCTTGTGGCAACAGGTCACAAATCTTGCTGCTGTGATGGCACACTGTAGTATTTCACCCAATATATCTGGGAGTTTATCAAAATTGGATTTGTTTTTCGAATTCTTTGTGGGTCTGTGTAATCAAAGGGAAATATGTGTCTCTAATATGCTCATACATTTGGCAGGAGGTTAGGAAGTGCAGCTCAGATTCCACCTCATTTTGTGGGCAGTGTGCACATAGCCTGTCTTCTCTTGAGAGCCAGGTCTACCTACAGCGGCCTTTCTCAATAGAAAGGCTATGCTCACTGAGTCTGTACATAGTCAAAGCTTTCCTTAAGTTTGGGTCAGTCACAGTGGTCAGGTATTCTGCCACTGTGTACTCTCTGTTTAGGGCCAAATAGCATTCTAGTTTGCTCTGTTTTTAATTTTTTTATTCTTTCCCCAATCTGTCAAGTAATTCTCTTTTTGTTTTCTCATGATTTGGTTGGGTCTAATTGTGCTGCTGGCCTGGGGCTCTGTGGGGTCTGTTTGTGAACAGAGCCCCAGGACCAGCTTGCTTAGGGGACTCTTCTCCAGGTTGTATCTTTCTGTAGGTGATGGCTTTGTTATGGAAGGTTTGGGAATCGCTTCCTTTTAGGTGGATGTAGAATTTAATGGCTCTTTTCTGGATTTTGATAATTAGCAGATATCGGCCTAATTCTGCTCTGCATGTGTTATTTGGTGTTTTACATTGTACCTGGAGGATGTTTTTGTAGAATTCTGCATGCAGAGTTTCAATTTGGTGTTTGTCCCATTTTGTGAATTCTTGGTGTGTGAGCGGACCCCAGACCTCACAACCATGAAGGGCAATGGGTTCTATAACTGATTCAATTATTTTTAGCCAGATCCTAATTGGTATATCAAATGTTATGTTCCTTTTGATGGCATAGAAGGCCTTTCTTAGCTTGTCTCTCAGATCGTTCACAGCTTGTGGAAGTTACCTGTGGCGCTGATGTTTAGGCCGAGGTACGTATAGTTTCTTCTGTGCTCTAGGGCAATGGTGTGTAAAAGTTATTTGTATTTTTGTTATTGAAAAACTGGACCTTTTTGGAACACCATTATTTTTGTTCTACTGTGATTTACTGTCAGTGCCCAGGTCTTACATAATCTGTGCAGAAGATCTAGGTGCTGCTGTAGGCCCTCCTTGGTTTGGGACAAAAGCACCAGATCATCAGCAAACAGTAGACATTTGACTTCAGATTCTAGTAGGGTGAGGCTAGGTGCTGCAGACTGTTCTAGTGCCCTCGCCAATTCGTTGATAAATAATTTGAAGAGGGTAGGGCTCAAGCTGCATCCCTGTCTCACCCCACGGCCCTGTGGAAAGAAATGTGTTTTTTGCCCATTTTAACCGCACACTTGTTGTTTGTGTACATGGATTATATAATGTCGTATGTTTTTCCCCCAACACCGCTTTCCATCAGTTTGTATAGCAGACCCTGACGCCAAATTGAGTCAAAAGCTTTTTTGAAATAAACAAAGCATGTGAAGAATTTGCCTTTTTTTTGGTTTGTTTGTCAATTAGGGTGTGCAGGGTGAATACATGGTCTGTCGTATGGTAATTTGGTAAAAAGCCAATTTCACATCTGCTCAGTACATTGTTTTCACTGAGGAAATATACAAGTCTGCTGTTAATGATAATGCAGAGGATTTTCTCAAGGTTGCTGTTGACGCATATCCCACGGTAGTTATTGGGGTCAAACTTGTCTCCACTTTTGTGGATTGGGATGATCAGTCCTTGGTTCCAAATATTGGGGAAGATGCTAGAGCTCAGGATGATGTTAAGGAGTTTAAGTATAGCCAATTGGAATTTGTAATTTCATTTATTTTCAATTCTCTGTCTCTCTCTGTCTCTCTCTCTGCGTCTCTCTCTCTCTCTCTCTCTCTCTCTCTCTCTCTCTCTCTCTCTCTCTCTCTCTCTCTCTCTCTCTGTGTCTCTGTCTCTCGCTCTGCGTGTCTCTCTCTCAGTCTCTCTCTGCGTGTCTCTCTCTCTCTCTCTTTTTCTCTCTGTGTCTCTGTCTCTCTCTCGCTCTCTCTCACTGTGTGTGTCTCTCTCTCTCTCTCTGTGTCTCTGTCTCTCTCTCTGTGTCTCTCTCGCTCTCTCTCTGTCTCTCTCTCTGCGTGTCTCTGTCTCTCTGTCTCTCTGTCTCTCTCTCTCTCTCTCTCTCTCTCTCTCTCTCTCTCTCTCTCTCTCTCTCTCTCTCTCTCTCTCTCTCTCTCTCTCTCTCTCTCTCTCTCACTGTGTGTGTGTCTCTCTCTCTCTCTCTCTCTGATGAAGTCTTCTGGGCTGTGATATGATAAGAATACAGTCTCAGTAGCACAACACACACATAGCTGTAGGGCCAGGTTTTTGACCAGCCCCCAGCTGCACACACACACACACACACACACACACACACACACACCCACACACCCACACACACACACACACACACACACACACACGCCTCTTCATAGGCACCAGTCCTGTCTTTCCAGAGAAACAGCCCTGTCTTTCCATAGAAACAGCCCTTTCTTTCCATAGAAACAGCCCTTTCTTTCCATAGAAACAACACTGTCCTTCCGTAGAAACAAACCCTGTCCTCCAACGCTTACCTGGTTAAATAAAGGTGAAATAAAAAAATAAAATAAAAAACACCAGTTCGGGCCAAGATCCATCACCTTTATACAGCTGGCCTACTTTTACCGCTGGAGTGTCAATGGAGACTAGGCCTGCGTCCCAAATAGCACCCTATTCCCTAAATGGTGTATATAGGCCCGTAGCCCATGATAAAGGGCACATATTCACAGTGTCTCTGACTATGATGAGGACAGATAGGATCAGACCCCCTCTAGCATGTCATCTTATTTATTATGATCTAAAAGAAAAAGAAAGATGATCGTAGATCAGCACTCCTACTCTGATGAGTAGGCAGCCCAACAGAGAGCGCCGTCTTTTACAGTCAATAACAGTAAGTACAGTTGTTTTAACAGTAACGTTCCGTCTTTCGGGCATTACATTGGAGAAGATGTATGTCAGTGTTTGCGCGAACACACGCTCTGTTCTACTTCCTGTCTGCGGCTGCACGGTGCTCATACTGCGAGTCTGAGTAGCTAGGACAGACAGGTGTGAAACACAGACAAAGCGAGAAAACAACATGTAATCCGTGTTTGGTTTTGCTTTGCAGGGGGTTGTGCTTCTAACAATTTGGATTGAATTATTTCCTGGGCACCTCTTGGCGACTCAAACGACAACCTCCTAATCAGAACCATCTACCGATTATGGATATACTGTACCTTGGGAAGTGGGAAAAGGCACGGGACGGCAAATAACTTGGGAAGGTGGGTACCTTTTCACACTTGTCCAATAAGAAAAATATCATTTGAAAACGATTTTTTGCCATTTGCAACAAATGAACACAACCCTGGCAAGGTGGCACAGCCTAATAGCCATTAAACCACTAAGAAAATAAAGAGCCAAACACCACCCTCTTTGTCTTTCCCTCAGGCAGTGGTTCATCTTCTATTTATATTATGATGTTTCTACATGGCTCTAAGGAGACAGCGCATAGCATAGCATGGCTCTAAGGAGACAGCGCATAGCATAGCATGGCTCTAAGGAGACAGAGCATAGCATAGCATGGCTCTAAGGAGACAGAGAATAGCATAGCATAGCATGGCTCTAAGGAGACAGCGCATAGCATAGCATGGCTCTAAGGAGACAGCGCATAGCATAGCATGGCTCTAAGGAGACAGCGCATAGCATAGCATGGCTCTAAGGAGACAGCGCATAGCATAGCATGGCTCTAAGGAGACAGCGCATAGCATAGCATGGCTCTAAGGAGACAGCGCATAGCATAGCATGGCTCTAAGGAGACAGTGCATAGCATAGCATGGCTCTAAGGAGATATAGCATAGCATAGCATGGCTCTAAGGAGACAGCGCATAGCATAGCATGGCTCTAAGGAGACAGTGCATAGCATAGCATGGCTCTAAGGAGATATAGCATAGCATAGCATGGCTCTAAGGAGCCAGCGCATAGCATAGCATGGCTCTAAGGAGACAGTGCATAGCATAGCATGGCTCTAAGGAGACAGCGCATAGCATAGCATGGCTCTAAGGAGACAGCGCATAGCATAGCATGGCTCTAAGGAGACAGCGCATAGCATAGCATGGCTCTAAGGAGACAGTGCATAGCATAGCATGGCTCTAAGGAGCCAGCGCATAGCATAGCATGGCTCTAAGGAGACAGCGCATAGCATAGCATGGCTCTAAGGAGACAGCGCATAGCATAGCATGGCTCTAAGGAGACAGCGCATAGCATAGCATAGCATGGCTCTAAGGAGACAGCGCATAGCATAGCATGGCTCTAAGGAGACGGCGCATAGCATAGCATGGCTCTAAGGAGACAGCGCATAGCATAGCATGGCTCTAAGGAGCCGGCGCATAGCATAGCATGGCTCTAAGGAGACAGCGCATAGCATAGCATGGCTCTAAGGAGACAGCGCATAGCATAGCATGGCTCTAAGGAAACAGCGCATAGCATAGCATGGCTCTAAGGAGACAGCGCATAGCATAGCATGGCTCTAAGGAGACAGCGCATAGCATAGCATGGCTCTAAGGAGACAGCGCATAGCATAGCATGGCTCTAAGGAGCCGGCGCATAGCATAGCATGGCTCTAAGGAGCCAGCGCATAGCATAGCATGGCTCTAAGGAGATATAGCATAGCATAGCATGGCTCTAAGGAGACAGCGCATAGCATAGCATGGCTCTAAGGAGATATAGCATAGCATAGCATGGCTCTAAGGAGACAGCGCATAGCATAGCATGGCTCTAAGGAGATATAGCATAGCATAGCATGGCTCTAAGGAGACAGCGCATAGCATAGCATGGCTCTAAGGAGATATAGCATAGCATAGCATGGCTCTAAGGAGACAGCGCATAGCATAGCATGGCTCTAAGGAGACAGCGCATAGCATAGCATGGCTCTAAGGAGACAGCGCATAGCATAGCATGGCTCTAAGGAGCCGGCGCATAGCATAGCATGGCTATAAGGAGACAGCGCATAGCATAGCATGGCTCTAAGGAGACAGCGCATAGCATAGCATGGCTCTAAGGAGCCGGCGCATAGCATAGCATGGCTCTAAGGAGACAGCGCATAGCATAGCATGGCTCTAAGGAGACAGCGCATAGCATAGCATAGCATGGCTCTAAGGAGACAGCGCATAGCATAGCATGGCTCTAAGGAGACGGCGCATAGCATAGCATGGCTCTAAGGAGCCAGCGCATAGCATAGCATGGCTCTAAGGAGACAGCGCATAGCATAGCATGGCTCTAAGGAGACAGCGCATAGCATAGCATGGCTCTAAGGAGACAGCGCATAGCATAGCATGGCTCTAAGGAGACAGCGCATAGCATAGCATGGCTCTAAGGAGACAGCGCATAGCATAGCATGGCTCTAAGGAGCAGGCGCATAGCATAGCATGGCTCTAAGGAGACAGCGCATAGCATAGCATGGCTCTAAGGAGACTGATGACATGTTTGTGGGCTTTAACTGTAGAACAACACTTCATGTGTATCCTGTAGAGATGACTTTATGTGTGTATACAGTAGAGATGACTTTATGTGTGTATACTGTAGAGATGACTTTATGTGTGTATACTGTAGAGATGACTTTATGTGTGTATACAGTAGAGATGACTTTATGTGTGTATACAGTAGAGATGACTTTATGTGTGTATACAGTAGAGATGACTTTATGTGTGTATACTTTAGAGATGACTTCATGTGTATACTGTAGAGTGATTATTTTGTATGTATTGTAGAGATGACTTTGTGTGTGTATACTGAAGAGATGACTTTATGTGTGTATACAGTAGAGATTACTTTATGTGTGTATACTGTAGAGATGACTTTATGTGTGTATACTGTAGAGAGATGACTTTATGTGTGTATACTTTAGAGATGACTTTATGTGTGTATACTTTAGAGATGACGTTATGTGTGTATACTTTAGAGATGACTTTATGTGTGTATACTTTAGAGATGACGTTATGTGTGTATACTGTAGAGATGACTTTATGTGTGTATACTGTAGAGAGATGACTTTATTTGTGTATACTGTAGAGAGATGACTTTATGTGTGTATACTTTAGAGATGACTTTATGTGTGTATACTTTAGAGATGACGTGATGTGTGTATGCTGTAGAGATGACTTTATGTGTGTATACTGTAGAGATGACTTTATGTGTGTATACTGTAGAGAGATGACTTTATGTGTGTATACTGTAGAGAGATGACTTTATGTGTGTATACTTTAGAGATGACTTTATGTGTGTATACTGTAGAGATGACTTTATGTGTGTATACAGTAGAGATGACTTTATGTGTGTATACTGTAGAGATGACTTTATGTGTGTATACTGTAGAGATGACTTTATGTGTGTATACTGTAGAGATGACTTTATGTGTTTATACAGTAGAGATGACTTTATGTGTGTATACAGTAGAGATGACTTTATGTGTGTATACAGTAGAGATGACTTTATGTGTGTATACTTTAGAGATGACTTCATGTGTATACTGTAGAGTGATTATTTTGTATGTATTGTAGAGATGACTTTGTGTGTGTATACTGTAGAGATGACTTTATGTGTGTATACTGTAGAGATGACTTTATGTGTGTATTCTGTAGAGATGACTTTATGTGTGTATACAGTAGAGATGACTTTATGTGTGTATACTGTAGAGATGACTTTATGTGTGTATACTGTAGAGATGACTTTGTGTGTGTATACTGTAGAGATGACTTTATGTGTGTATACAGTAGAGATGACTTTATGTGTGTATACTGTAGAGATGACTTTATGTGTGTATACAGTAGAGATGACTTTATGTGTGTATACTGTAGAGATGACTTTATGTATGTATACTGTAGAGAGATGACTTTGTGTATCCTGTAGAGATGACTTTGTGTGTCTATACTGTAGAGATGACTTTATGTGTGTATACTGTAGAGATGACTTTATGTGTGTATACAGTAGAGATGACTTTATGTGTGTATACTGTAGAGATGACTTTATGTGTGTATACTGTAGAGATGACTTTATGTGTGTATACAGTAGAGATGACTTTATGTGTGTATACTGTAGAGATGACTTTATGTGTGTATACTGTAGAGATGACTTTATGTGTGTATACTGTAGAGATGACTTTATGTGTGTATACAGTAGAGATGACTTTATGTGTGTATACAGTAGAGATGACTTTATGTGTGTATACAGTAGAGATGACTTTATGTGTGTATACTTCAGAGATGACTTCATGTGTATACTGTAGAGTGATTATTTTGTATGTATTGTAGAGATGACTTTGTGTGTGTATACTGTAGAGATGACTTTATGTGTGTATACTGTAGAGATGACTTTATGTGTGTATACTGTAGAGATGACTTTATGTGTGTATACAGTAGAGATGACTTTATGTGTGTATACAGTAGAGATGACTTTATGTGTGTATACTGTAGAGATGACTTTATGTGTGTATACTGTAGAGATGACTTTGTGTGTGTATACTGTAGAGATGACTTTATGTGTGTATACAGTAGAGATGACTTTATGTGTGTATACTGTAGAGATGACTTTATGTGTGTATACAGTAGAGATGACTTTATGTGTGTATACTGTAGAGATGACTTTATGTGTGTATACTGTAGAGAGATGACTTTGTGTATCCTGTAGAGATGACTTTATGTGTGTATACTGTAGAGATGACTTTATGTGTGTATACTGTAGAGAGATGACTTTGTGTATCCTGTAGAGATGACTTTATGTGTATGTGTTGTAGAAAATTGTCCTCATACTTCTTAAAAAATCAAAGTACTTCCAGAGTTTTTGTAGAATCCAGAGAGACTTTACTACATTTATGTCATTTAGCAGACACTCTTATCCAGAGCGACTTACAGTCAGGTAGTGCATACATCATTTTCATACTGGCCCCCAGTGGGAAACGAACCCACAACCCTGGCGTTGCAAACGCCATGCTCTACCAACATCCCTGCCGGCCATTCCCTCCCCTACCCTTGACGAATTGTGCGCCGCCCCATGGGTCTCCCGGTCAGCTACGACAGAGCCTGGATTCTAACCTGGATCTCTAGTGGCACAGCTGGCACTGCATTAGACCACTGCGCCACTCGGGAGTATTATTACACAAGCAATAGAGCCCAGCTGGTCAGCAGAGTAACTCACTTCCCAACACTCAGCCCTCAGTATATATACAGGTCTATTCTTGCTCATTTTACATACTTTTTAGCTTAATCCCTCCTTCATTGGTTCCTCCACCATTGTTTACAGTTTTCACCTTTTGACCGCTCCGCCCACTTCCTTATTTTATAATAGTGTCAAAATCTGACTTCTCTTCAGTTTCTGGAAACAATATTGGTAGAACGAAGCCCTGTCGTGTATAAAATAACAGAGCGATTCCCTGGCACTGCTCTGTTTATTCTTAAACATATCCATCGATACTTAAACATGATTTAAACATGGCAGATCCATTTTCTGAGCATAATCAATTCTCAACCATATACAGTTATAGTGTATGTTTCCCACACATAGTAGGAATGAGCAGGCCCATTCCCAGGCCCCTTCCCACGTCCATCTCCTGACTCTGTTCCAGGCCTCCACCTTCTGTACCACTCTGTACAACACTCTGTATCACTGTGTATCACACTCTGTATCACTTAGTCTTACTGCTTGTCTTTGCGATTAACTATGTTTTAACTTTATAGTCTAAAAATATTTAACTATGTTTAACATATAGTTTACTGTAGAGATGACTTTATGTGTGTATACAGTAGAGATGACTTTATGTGTGTATACAGTAGAGATGACTTTATGTGTGTATACTGTAGAGATGACTTTATGTGTGTATACTGTAGAGATGACTTTATGTGTGTATACTGTAGAGATTACTTTGTGTGTGTATATTGTAGAGATGACTTTGTGAGTGTATATTGTAGAGATGACTTTGTGTGTGTATATTGTAGAGATGACTTTATGTGTGTATATTGTAGAGATGACTTTATGTGTGTATACAGTAGAGATGACTTTATGTGTGTATATTGTAGAGATGACTTTATGTGTGTATATTGTAGAGATGACTTTATGTGTGTATATTGTAGAGATGACTTTATGTGTGTATACAGTAGAGATTACTTTATGTGTGTATATTGTAGAGATGACTTTATGTGTGTATACTGTAGAGATGACTTTATGTGTGTATACAGTAGAGATGACTTTATGTGTGTATACTGTAGAGATGACTTTATGTGTGTATATTGTAGAGATGACTTTATGTGTGTATACAGTAGAGATGACTTTATGTGTGTATATTGTAGAGATGACTTTATGTGTGTATACTGTAGAGATGACTTTATGTGTGTATACAGTAGAGATGACTTTATGTGTGTATACTGTAGAGATGACTTTATGTGTGTATATTGTAGAGATGACTTTATGTGTGTATATTGTAGAGATGACTTTATGTGTGTATATTGTAGAGATTACTTTGTGTGTATATTGTAGAGATGACTTTGTGTGTGTATATTGTAGAGATGATTTTTTGTGTGTATACTGTAGAGATGACTTTATGTGTGTATACTGTAGAGATGACTTTATGTGTGTATACTGTAGAGATGACTTTATGTGTTTATACTGTAGAGATGACTTTATGTGTATACAGTAGAGATGACTTTATGTGTGTATACTGTAGAGATGACTTTATGTGTGTATACTGTAGAGATGACTTTATGTGTGTATACTGTAGAGATGACTTTATGTGTGTATACTGTAGAGATTACTTTGTGTGTGTATATTGTAGAGATGACATTGTGTGTGTATATTGTAGAGATGACTTTGTGTGTGTATATTGTAGAGATGACTTTATGTGTGTATATTGTAGAGATGACTTTATGTGTGTATACAGTAGAGATGACTTTATGTGTGTATATTGTAGAGATGACTTAATGTCTGTATATTGTAGAGATGACTTTATGTGTGTATATTGTAGAGATGACTTTAGGTGTGTATACAGTAGAGATGACTTTATGTGTGTATATTGTAGAGATGACTTTATGTGTGTATACTGTAGAGATGACTTTATGTGTGTATACAGTAGAGATGACTTTATGTGTGTATACTGTAGAAATGACTTTATGTGTGTATATTGTAGAGATGACTTTATGTGTGTATACAGTAGAGATGACTTTATGTGTGTATATTGTAGAGATGACTTTATGTGTGTATACTGTAGAGATGACTTTATGTGTGTATACAGTAGAGATGACTTTATGTGTGTATACTGTAGAGATGACTTTATGTGTGTATATTGTAGAGATGACTTTATGTGTGTATATTGTAGAGATGACTTTATGTGTGTATATTGTAGAGATTACTTTGTGTGTATATTATAGAGATGACTTTATGTGTGTATATTGTAGAGATGACTTTATGTGTGTATACTGTAGAGATGACTTTATGTGTGTATACTGTAGAGATGACTTTATGTGTGTATACTGTAGAGATGACTTTATGTGTGTATACAGTAGAGATGACTTTATGTGTGTATACTGTAGAGATGACTTTATGTGTGTATATTGTAGAGATGACTTTATGTGTGTATATTGTAGAGATGACTTTGTGTGTATATTGTAGAGATTACTTTGTGTGTATATTGTAGAGATGACTTTATGTGTGTATATTGTAGAGATGACTTTATGTGTGTATACTGTAGAGATGACTTTATGTGTGTATACTGTAGAGATGACTTTATGTGTGGATATATTGTAGAGATGACTTTATGTGTGTATATTGTAGAGATGACTTTATGTGTGTATATTGTAGAGATGACTTTATGTGTGTATACTGTAGAGATTACTTTATGTGTGTATACTGTAGAGATGACTTTATGTGTGTATACTGTAGAGATTACTTTATGTGTGTATACTGTAGAGATGACTTTGTGTGTGTATATTGTAGAGATGACTTTGTGTGTGTATATTGTAGAGATTACTTTGTGTGTGTATATTGTAGAGATGAGATTACATTATGTGTGTATATTGTAGAGATGACTTTATGTGTGTATACTGTAGAGATGACTTTATGTGTGTATACAGTAGAGATGACTTTATGTGTGTATACTGTAGAGATGACTTTATGGGTGTATACTGTAGAGATGACTTTATGTGTGTATACTGTAGAGATGACTTTGTGTGTGTATATTGTAGAGATGACTTTATGTGTGTATACTGTAGAGATGACTTTATGTGTGTATACTATAGAGATGACTTTATGTGTGTATACTGTAGAGATGACTTTATGTGTGTATACTGTAGAGATTACTTTATGTGTATACAGTAGAGATGACTTTATGTGTGTATACTGTAGAGATGACTTTATGTGTGTATACTATAGAGATGACTTTATGTGTGTATACTGTAGAGATGACTTTATGTGTATACAGTAGAGATGACTTTATGTGTGTATAATGTAGAGATGACTTTATGTGTGTACAGCAGAGATGACTTTATGTGTGTATACTGTAGAGATGACTTTATGTGTGTATACTATAGAGATGACTTTATGTGTGTATATTGTAGAGATGACTTTATGTGTGTATACTGTAGAGATGACTTTATGTGTATACAGTAGAGATGACTTTATGTGTGTATACTGTAGAGATGACTTTATGTGTGTATACTATAGAGATGACTTTATGTGTGTATAATGTAGAGATGACTTTATGTGTGTACAGCAGAGATGACTTTATGTGTGTATACTGTAGAGATGACTTTGTGTGTGTATACTGTAGAGATGACTTTATGTGTATGTGTTGTAGAAAATTATCCTCATACTTCTTAAAAAATCAAAGTACTTCCAGAGTTTTTGTAGAATCAAGAGAGACTTTATTAAACAAGCAATAGAGCCCAGCTGGTCTGCAGAGTAACTCACTTCCCAACACTCAGCCCTCAGTATATATACAGGTCTATTCTTGCTCATTTTACATACTTTTTAGCTTAATCCCTCCTTCATTGGTGTATACAGTAGAGATGACTTTATGTGTGTATACTGTAGAGATGACTTTATGTGTGTATACTGTAGAGATGACTTTATGTGTGTATACTGTAGAGATGACTTTATGTGTGTATACTGTAGAGATGACTTTATGTGTGTACTGTCCAGATGACTTTGTGTCTTCATTGCTTTTATTTGACTTTCCTAATAAAAAGATGACTATAGCTTTAGGGCATTTTCTCATCGCGTTGAGACAGCAGAGAGCGATAACAATGTCATCTATGGTGTTTATGATTGATAGATATAACTTGGCAAGGTGCTGTTTTTCCTGCTCTGTAATTCACAGACAAGTGATAATAGGCCGAAGACAATACATCATTAAGACAACTATGTCAATGCTTCTCTCTGTACGTATAACTTTGGGTGGAATTAAGCTGATCTTAGATCAGTGCCTAAGGGCAGGTTTTATCTATAGTAAAAGCATGGGGTAACTGAGTTGAACAGATGTGACACTGAACATCTTCATCGTCATCTTCCTCAGTGCAATATCAGGCTGTGAATGTGTTAGGAATAAAACACACCATCCTATCACCAACCCCAGTGGCGGACTTACCATTATGCAAGACAGGCAATTGCCTCAGGTCTCTCATCATGAAGGGGCCTCGTGAGTTGGTCGTAATAAAAAATATATACACTTGTAATTTTTTTTCTTCACTTGAGGCCCCCTTACCCCTCCCCCGTCAAATGACCTGCTGTCGTGGGCTGCTCGGCTCATCTCTCTCATTCTGTCTTGCTTCAGCAGGTTGGTTCAGCAGCAGCAAAATATGCAGGAAGTTGCAAAGTTGCAAAAGGAAATGAGGCCAGAGGGGGGTTTTGAATGGCCACTGTGTCCAGGTTAATGAGGCCACATTGTTGACAAAAAAAGGCCTCCAAAAACGTAAATGAATCCATATACAGCTGAATAATAATTCATAATAAATCAATTTCATATCAATATTAATATAATCCAAGTGTTTCTCATAATAGTAGAAACAAGTGTCCTTAATTACCCATGGACTGGTTAATAAAAATTTACTATTCCACCCTGACAGAGTTTCGTGCGTTGTTTCACGCAAAAAAAAAACGTGACTTTCATTGAAATTAAGCTGCAGCAATTATGCGCATTCAGAGTTCAGGGCTCCATATCGCTAAGACCACCTCTGACCAACGCACACAGCCAGCTGGCCCAGACAGATTGTTCAAGAGTGACTTCGAAATTGGACGTCTATCCATGTCCGGAGGATGTCAGGAAATGCATTCAAAAACCGGCCACTAGGGGGCAACACTGAGCGCTATTGCGATCAAGTAGACTTGGGTTTTGCTAGGGCGTTGAGCACAGGGAGGCGGACGGGTCTAATTCCATGACTCTGGATCAGAAGGTTGTGTGTTCTATCCCAGCGGTGGAAACTTGCTTCTAATTATTTTTACCCTTCTAAATTTGACGTTTTTTGGAAAAACTTCAAAATGTGACGTTTTGGATAAATATATCTAAATTCTCCAATGAGACTGTGAGAGCTTGCCACACACACCCACTCCCTTTAACATACCGTCTGAAGGTGTGGATGATTCCCTCTCTCACCCACTGGTCTCCCTCACAGACACCCTCCAGTTCCAGAACCCATCATCGTCACCATCACCAATGACATGGGGGCCGTGCCACTACGAGCTGACAACCAGGGGGCTTAGTGGGTGAAGAGCGTTGTGCCAGTAACCGAAAGGTCGCTGGTTCTAATCCCCGAGCCGACTAGGTGAAAAATCTGTCGATGTGCCCTTAAGCAAGGCACTTAACCCTAATTGCTCATGTAAGTCGCTCTGGATAAAAGCGTCTGCTAAAATGTAAGACAGACAATGCTCCAACCCACAGCAATGAGTTGCCTTACAGCCATAAACTCACAGGAGAGAATACAAGAGGTACAAACTGTGGCTTGTATCAAATGCAGTCATTTTAATATACACTACATGGCCAAAAGTATGTGGACACCCCTTCAAATTAGTGGATTCGGCTATTTCAGCCACACCCGTTGCTAACAGGTTTATGAAGTTGAGCACACCGCCATGCAATCTCCATAGACAAACAGTGGCAGTAGAATGGCCCTTATTAAAGAGTTTAGTGACAACGTCAGTTCGTCAAATTTCTGCCCTGCTAGAGCTGCCCCGGTCAACTGTAAAGCGCTGTTATTGTGAAGTGGAAACGTCTAGGAGCAACAACGGCTCAGCCGCGAAGTGATAGGCCACACAAGCTCACAGAACAGGACCGCGTAGCGCGTAAACATAGTCTGTCCTCGGCTGCAACACTCACTACAGAGTTCCAAACTGCCTCTGGAAGCAACCTCAGCACAATAAATGTTCCTCGGGAGCTTCATGAAATGGGTTTCCATGGCCGAGCAGCCGCAAACAAGCCTAAGATCACCATGCGCAATGCCAAGCGTCAGCTGGAGTGGTGTAAAGCTCGCCGCCATTGGACTCTGGAGCAGTGGAAACGCGTTCTCTGGGGTGATGGATCACGCTTCGTCATCTGGCAGTCCGACAGACGAATCTGGGTTTGGCGGATGCCAGGAGAACGCTACCTGCCCCAATGCACAGTGCCAACTGTAAAGTTTGGTGGATGAGGAATAATGGTCTGGGGCTGTTTTTCCATGGTTCGGGCTAGGCCCCTTAGTTCCAGTGAAGGGAAATCTTAACGCTACAACATACAATGACATTCTAGACGATTCTGTGCTTTCAACTTTGTGGCAACTGTTTGGGGAAGGCTCTTTCCTGTTTCAGCATGACAATGCCCCCGTGCACAAAGTGAGGTCCATACAGAAATGGTTTGTTGAGATCGATGTGGAAGAAGTTGACTGGCCTTCACAAAGCCCTGACCTCAACCCAAACACCTTTGGGATGAATTGGAACACCGATTGCAAGCCAGGCCTAATCGCCCAACATCAGTGCCGACCTCACAAATGCTCTTGTGGCTGAATGGAAGCAAGTCCACGCAGCAATGTCCCAACATCTAGTGGAAAGCCTTCCCAGAAGAGTGGAGGCTGTTATAGCAGCAAATGGGGGACCAATTCCATATTAATGCCCACAATTTTGGAATGAGATGTTTGACGAGCAGGTCTCCACATACTTTTAGTATGTTAGAAAACATTCAGTCTTTATGAAAATGCTCAAAATAAATATCAGACACAGCAATTCATAGTCTTTCAGCACAGTTTACAGGGCATCTCATCATAAACGTATGTTTTTCGTTTTGGCTTTACATACGAAGACAATGCACAAATCTATGCAATTCATCCCACATGAAATAAATATATCTGACAACCTGGCTGCTACAAGACATTAGTGGAATGTTTCCATTATCAGCTTTGGGAGACGGTTTCCTTATATTTTATGCATGTGCCTCCCCCACTCCTCACCTCGCCACCCCTCCTCCTGTTTTCCAATTGTTAAATGGAGACGCGGAGGACAGCTGTGTATCATCTGTCAGCCTATTCCCTATACAGTGCACAACCTTATGGGTCCTGTTCTAAAGTAGTGCACTACAAAGGGAATAGGGTATCATTTAGGATGCACAGTTGGCTAATGCTGATTAAGCCTCAGTGGGGACAGAGAGAATTGTGTTCTGCGTTTAATACAGTAATGCATGGTTACTGTACTGAGTGTCGGCACTAATACACACACACACACACACACACACACACACACACACACACACACACACACACACACACACACACACACACACACACACACACACACACACACACACACACACACACACACACACACACTACACTAGGGAGTTGACAGAAGGCCATTAGTAGTAATTGGTAGAACTGACTGAATGTAGTCAATAGAATAAGTAGGAGACACAGGAGGTAGGGAGGCAGTCAGGGGGGGGGGGGGGGAGACAGGAGGTAGGGAGGCAGTCAGGGAGAGGGGGGGGGGGGGGACAGGAGGTAGGGAGGCAGTCAGGGAGGGGGGGGGGGACAGGAGGTAGGGAGGCAGTCAGGGAGGGGGGGGGGGGGACAGGAGGTAGGGAGGCAGTTAGGGAGGGGAGGGGGGAGACAGGAGGTAGGGAGGCAGTCAGGGAGAGGGGGGGGGGGACAGGAGGTAGGGAGGCAGTCAGGGAGGGGGGGGGGGGGAGAGGAGGTAGGGAGGCAGTCAGGGAGGGGGGGGGGGGACAGGAGGTAGGGAGGCAGTCAGGGAGGGGGGGGGGGGAGAGACAGGAGGTAGGGAGGCAGTCAGGGAGAGGAGGGGGGGAGACAGGAGGTAGGGAGGCAGTCAGGGAGGGGGGGGGGGGACAGGAGGTAGGGAGGCAGTCAGGGAGGGGGGGGGGGGGACAGGAGGTAGGGAGGCAGTCAGGGGGGGGGGGGGGGGGACAGGAGGTAGGGAGGCAGTCAGGGAGGGGGGGGGGGGAGAGACAGGAGGTAGGGAGGCAGTCAGGGAGAGGAGGGGGGGAGACAGGAGGTAGGGAGGCAGTCAGGGAGGGGGGGGGGGAGAGACAGGAGGTAGGGAGGCAGTCAGGGAGGGGGGGGGGGGAGAGACAGGAGGTAGGGAGGCAGTCGGGGGGGGGGAGAGACAGGAGGTAGGGAGGCAGTCAGGGAGGGGGGGGGGACGACAGGAGGTAGGGAGGCAGTCAGGGAGGGGGGGGGGGGACAGGAGGTAGGGAGGCAGTCAGGGAGGGGGGGGGGGGGGGACAGGAGGTAGGGAGGCAGTCAGGGAGGGGGGGGGGGACAGGAGGTAGGGAGGCAGTCAGGGAGGGGGGGGGGAGAGACAGGAGGTAGGGAGGCAGTCAGGGAGAGGAGGGGGGGAGACAGGAGGTAGGGAGGCAGTCAGGGAGGGGGGGGGGGGAGACAGGAGGTAGGGAGGCAGTCAGGGAGAGGAGGGGGGGAGACAGGAGGTAGGGAGGCAGTCAGGGAGGGGGGGGGGGAGAGACAGGAGGTAGGGAGGCAGTCGGGGGGGGGGAGAGACAGGAGGTAGGGAGGCAGTCAGGGAGAGGAGGGGGGGAGACAGGAGGTAGGGAGGCAGTCAGGGAGGGGGGGGGGGAGACAGGAGGTAGGGAGGCAGTCAGGGAGAGGAGGGGGGGAGACAGGAGGTAGGGAGGCAGTCAGGGAGGGGGGGGGGGAGAGACAGGAGGTAGGGAGGCAGTCGGGGGGGGGGGAGAGACAGGAGGTAGGGAGGCAGTCAGGGAGGGGGGGGGGAGAGACAGGAGGTAGGGAGGCAGTCAGGGAGAGGGGGGGGGGAGACAGGAGGTAGGGAGGCAGTCAGGGAGGGGGGGGGGGGGGGACAGGAGGTAGGGAGGCAGTCGGGGGGGGGGGAGAGAGGAGGTAGGGAGGCAGTCAGGGAGAGGGGGGGGGGAGACAGGAGGTAGGGAGGCAGTCAGGGAGGGGGGGGGGGGACAGGAGGTAGGGAGGCAGTCAGGGAGGGGGGGGGAGACAGGAGGTAGGGAGGCAGTCAGGGAGGGGAGGGAGAGAGACAGGAGGTAGGGAGGCAGTCAGGGAGGGGGGGGAGAGACAGGAGGTAGGGAGGCAGTCGGGGGGGGGGGGGACAGGAGGTAGGGAGGCAGTCAGGGAGGGGGGGGGGAGACAGGAGGTAGGGAGGCAGTCAGGGAGGGGGAGTAGGAGAGACAGGAGGTAGGGAGGCAGTCAGGGAGGGGGGGGGGAGACAGGAGGTAGGGAGGCAGTCAGGGAGGGGGAGTAGGAGAGACAGGAGGTAGGGAGGCAGTCAGGGAGGGGGGGGGGAGAGACAGGAGGTAGGGAGGCAGTCAGGGAGGGGGGGAGTAGGAGAGACAGGAGGTAGGGAGGCAGTCAGGGAGGGGGGGGGAGAGACAGGAGGTAGGGAGGCAGTCAGGGAGGGGGGAGTAGGAGAGACAGGAGTCGGGGGGAGCAGGTGAGGCAGGGAGGGAGTCGGGGCGGGGGCGAGGGGGGGTGGGGGGGAAGAGACAGGAGGGAGCAAATGCTGGCACTATCTCCCTCACAGCCAGATCTCACAGCATTATCATACTTGGACGTTAAACTGAGGTGAGCTAGCCAACATTTGTTGTGAAAGCTTTGCACAGTCGGGGGGGGGGGGGGGGGGTAGTACACGCAAGCACATGCAAATGCATTTAACATTAACATTTCATCTCCTCAGGGCAACATAGGCTGGGTTATGCCAGGGTGTGTGTGTGTGTGATACTCAGTGTGTTAACAATGTGGCGAGCAGCAGAGGACTCTAGCAGAACAGATACAGATTCACTCTTACCATGGTAATAAACCATGAAAACAAAGGTAATTTACTATGGTAATAAACCATGAAAACAAAGGTAATTTACCATGGTAATAAACCATGAAAACAAAGGTAATTTACTATGGTAATAAACCATGAAAACAAAGGTAATTTACCATGGTAATAAACCATGAAAACAAAGGTAATTTACCATGGTAATAAACCATGAAAACAAATGTAATCTACCATGGTAATAAACCTTGAAAACAAAGGTAAATTACCATGGTAATAAACCATGAAAACAAAGACAGGAGTTAGGGAGACAGGAGGTAGGGAGGCAGTCAGGGAGGGGGGAGTAGGAGAGATAGGAGGTAGGGAGGCAGTCAGGGAGGGGGGGGGGGAGAGACAGGAGGTAGGGAGGCAGTCAGGGAGGGGGGGGGGAGGGACAGGAGGTAGGGAGGCAGTCAGGGAGGGGGGGGGGGAGAGACAGGAGGTAGGGAGGCAGTCAGGGAGGGGGGGGGGAGGGACAGGAGGTAGGGAGGCAGTCAGGGAGGGGGGGGGGGAGACAGGAGGTAGGGAGGCAGTCAGGGAGGGGGGAGTAGGAGAGACAGGAGGTAGGGAGGCAGTCAGGGAGGGGGGAGTAGGAGAGACAGGAGGTAGGGAGGCAGTCAGGGAGGGGGGGGGGAGAGACAGGAGGTAGGGAGGCAGTCAGGGAGGGGGGGGGGAGAGACAGGAGGTAGGGAGGCAGTCAGGGAGGGGGGGGGGGGAGAGACAGGAGGTAGGGAGGCAGTCAGGGAGGGGGGGGGGGAGGGACAGGAGGTAGGGAGGCAGTCAGGGAGGGGAGGGAGAGAGACAGGAGGTAGGGAGGCAGTCAGGGAGGGGGGGGGGAGAGACAGGAGGTAGGGAGGCAGTCAGGGAGGGGGGGGGAGAGACAGGAGGTAGGGAGGCAGTCAGGGAGGGGGAGTAGGAGAGACAGGAGGTAGGGAGGCAGTCAGGGAGGGGGGGGGAGAGACAGGAGGTAGGGAGGCAGTCAGGGAGGGGGAGTAGGAGAGACAGGAGGTAGGGAGGCAGTCAGGGAGGGGGAGTAGGAGAGACAGGAGGTAGGGAGGCAGTCAGGGAGGGGGGGGGAGAGACAGGAGGTAGGGAGGCAGTCAGGGAGGGGGGGGGGGGAGAGACAGGAGGTAGGGAGGCAGTCAGGGAGGGGGGGGGGAGACAGGAGGTAGGGAGGCAGTCAGGGGGGGGGGAGTAGGAGAGACAGGAGGTAGGGAGGCAGTCAGGGAGGGGGGGGGAGGGACAGGAGGTAGGGAGGCAGTCAGGGAGGGGGGGGGAGAGACAGGAGGTAGGGAGGCAGTCAGGGAGGGGGGAGTAGGAGAGACAGGAGGTAGGGAGGCAGTCAGGGAGGGGGGAGTGGGAGAGACAGGAGGTAGGGAGGCAGTCAGGGAGGGGGGGGGGAGAGACAGGAGGTAGGGAGGCAGTCAGGGAGGGGGGGAGTAGGAGAGACAGGAGGTAGGGAGGCAGTCAGGGAGGGGGGGAGTAGGAGAGACAGGAGGTAGGGAGGCAGTCAGGGAGGGGGGAGTAGGAGAGACAGGAGTCGGGGGGAGCAGGTGAGGCAGGGAGGGAGTCGGGGCGGGGGCGAGGGGGGGTGGGGGGGAAGAGACAGGAGGGAGCAAATGCTGGCACTATCTCCCTCACAGCCAGATCTCACAGCATTATCATACTTGGACGTTAAACTGAGGTGAGCTAGCCAACATTTGTTGTGAAAGCTTTGCACAGTCGGGGGTGGGGGTGGGGGGGTGGGGGGGGGGGGGGGGTGGGGGGTAGTACACGCAAGCACATGCAAATGCATTTAACATTAACATTTCATCTCCTCAGGGCAACATAGGCTGGGTTATGCCAGGGTGTGTGTGTGTGTCATACTCAGTGTGTGAACAATGTGGCGAGCAGCAGAGGACTCTAGCAGAACAGATACAGATTCACTCTTACCATGGTAATAAACCATGAAAACAAAGGTAATTTACTATGGTAATAAACCATGAAAACAAAGGTAATTTACCATGGTAATAAACCATGAAAACAAAGGTAATTTACCATGGTAATAAACAATGAAAACAAAGGTAATTTACCATGGAAATAAACCATGAAAACAAAGGTAATTTACTATGGTAATAAACCATGAAAACAAAGGTAATTTACCATGGTAATAAACCATGAAAACAAAGGTAATTTACCATGGTAATAAACAATGAAAACAAAGGTAATTTACCATGGAAATAAACCATGAAAACAAAGGTAATTTACTATGGTAATAAACCATGAAAACAAAGGTAATTTACCATGGTAATAAACCATGAAAACAAAGGTAATTTACCATGGTAATAAACAATGAAAACAAAGGTAATTTACTATGGTAATAAACCATGAAAACAAAGGTAATTTACCATGGTAATAAACCATGAAAACAAAGGTAATTTACCATGGTAATAAACCATGAAAACAAAGGTAATTTACCATGGTAATAAACAATGAAAACAAAGGTAATTTACTATGGTAATAAACCATGAAAACAAAGGTAATTTACCATGGTAATAAACCATGAAAACAAAGGTAATTTACCATGGAAATAAACCATGAAAACAAAGGTAATTTACCATGGTAATAAACCATGAAAACAAAGGTAATTTACCATGGTAATAAACCATGAAAACAAAGGTAATTTACCATGGAAATAAACCATGAAAACAAAGGTAATTTACCATGGTAATAAACCATGAAAACAAAGGTAATTTACCATGGTAATAAACCATGAAAACAAAGGTAATTTACCATGGTAATAAACCATGAAAACAAAGGTAATTTACTATGGTAATAAACAATGAAAACAAAGGAAATCTACCATGGTAATAAACCATGAAAACAAAGGTAAATTACCATGGTAATAAAACATGAAAACAAAGGAACAGACATGGACACAGGCCGTATCTGTTAAAGTGTATAATGAACATTCTGTAGACTACATGAACCAATCTGTCTATGAGGGAGTGAATAAATACTGCTTGCCTTGCAGAAAGTAAAAATGTGCTCAACCCCTCAAAGAAACGATGACACGTAAATAAAGGGAAATTAAAACCAATTTCACAGCTCCTTACAGCCGGTGGTCATTTTCAAAACTGTGAAGTTTCACTTACTAGAAACTAACGTTTCCTGGGAAACTTCGTTCACATTAGAAACCAATACAAAAGATCTAGTAGATATATGGAGGCTTAAATATCCTGATCTAGTGAGATATACAGTGGGGGGGAAAAGTATTTAGTCAGCCACCAATTGTGCAAGTTCTCCCACTTAAAAAGATGAGAGAGGCCTGTAATTTTCATCATAGGTACACGTCAACTATGACAGACAAATTGAGATTTTTTTTTCCTGAAAATCACATTGTAGGATTTTTAATGAATTTATTTGCAAATGATGGTGGAAAATAAGTATTTGGTCACCTACAAACAAGCAAGATTTCTGGCTCTCACAGACCTGTAACTTCTTCTTTAAGAGGCTCCTCTGTCCTCCACTCGTTACATGTATTAATGGCACCTGTTTGAACTTGTTATCAGTATAAAAGACACCTGTCCACAACCTCAAACAGTCACACTCCAAACTCCACTATGGCCAAGACCAAAGAGCTGTCAAAGGACACCAGAAACAAAATTGTAGACCTGCACCAGGCTGGGAAGACTGAATCTGCAATAGGTAAGCAACTTGGTTTGAAGAAATCAACTGTGGGAGCAATTATTAGGAAATGGAAGACATACAAGACCACTGATAATCTCCCTCGATCTGGGGCCTCACGCAAGATCTCACCCCGTGGGGTCAAAATGATCACAAGATCGGTGAGCAAAAATCCCAGAACCACACGGGGGGACCTAGTGAATGACCTGCAGAGAGCTGGGACCAAAGTAACAAAGCACTACCATCAGTAACACACTACGCCGCCAGGGACTCAAATCCTGCAGTGCCAGACGTGTCCCCCTGCTTAAGCCAGTACATGTCCAGGCCCGTCTGAAGTTTGCTAGAGTGCATTTGGATGATCCAGAAGAGGATTGGGAGAATGTCATATGGTCAGATGAAACCAAAATAGAACTTTTTGGTCAAAACTCAACTCGTCGTGTTTGGAGGACAAAGAATGATGAGTTGCATCCAAAGAACACCATACCTACTGTGAAGCATGGGGGTGGAAACATCATGCTTTGGGGTGTTTTTCTGCAAAGGGACCAGGACGACTGATCCGTGTAAAGGAAAGAATGAATGGGGCCATGTATCGTGAGATTTTGAGTGAAAACCTCCTTCCATCAGCAAGGGCATTGATGATGAAACGTGGCTGGGTCTTTCAGCATGACAATGATCCCAAACACACCGCCCGGGCAACGAATGAGTGGCTTCGTAAGAAGCATTTCAAGGTCCTGGAGTGGCCTAGCCAGTCTCCAGATCTCAACCCCATAGAAAATCTTTGGAGGGAGTTGAAAGTCCGTGTTGCCCAGCGACAGCCCCAAAACATCACTGCTCTAGAGGAGATCTGCATGGAAGAATGGGCCAAAATACCAGCAACAGTGTGTGAAAACCTTGTGAAGACTTACGGAAAATGTTTGACCTGTGTCATTGTCACGGTCGCCAATAAAGTAGGACCAAAGCGCAGCGTTGGGAGTGAACATGATGACTTTAATGTTGAAATAACGACAAAACAAAACACGATCCGTAACGTCCTCAGTACACCGACTGAACATAGAACAAAAACCCACAACTAACACAAGAAAACCTACATCTTAAATATGGCTCCCAATCAGAGATAACGAGCCGACAGCTGACACTCGTTACCTCCGATTGGGAGTCATTGAATACAAACAAGGAAACACAACCACAACCTAGAAATAGACACAACAGAACTCCCCACCTAGAAATAAACGTGACAGACATGCAACCATAAAACATCACCCAAAACCCAACAAAACAACATACACCCTGGCTCAAATACACAAGTCCTGGAGCCAGAGTGTGACAGTACCCCCCCCTAAAGGTGCGAACTCCGGGCGCACCAGCATACAGTCTAGGGGAGGGTCTGGGTGGGCGTCTGTCCACGGTGGCGGTTCTGCCCCTGGTCGTGGTCCCCATCCCACCTTAGTCACCACCCGCTTCCCTAGCCTCCTCCACATTACCACCCCCCAACTACACCCCACTGGGTTAAGGGGCGGCACCGGACTAAGGGGCAGCACCGGACTACGGGGAAGTACCGGACTAAGGGGCAGTACCGGACTAAGGGGCAGTACCAGGCTGAATGGCGGATACTGGCTGGACGGCTCTGGTGGCTCCTGGCTGGTCGGCTCTGGCGGATCCTGGCTGGACGGCTCTGGCGGATCCCGGCTGGACGGCTCTGGCGGATCCCGGCTGGACGGCTCTGGCGGATCCCGGCTGGACAGCTCTGGCGGATCCCGGCTGGACAGCTCTGGCGGATCCTGGCTGGACGGCTCTGGCGGATCCTGGCTGGACGGCTCTGGCGGATCCTGGCTGGACGGCTCATGGCTGGCTGATGGATCTGGCTGCTCATGGCTGGCTGACGGATCTGGCTGCTCATGGCTGGCTGACGGATCTGGCTGCTCATGGCTGGCTGACGGATCTGGCTGCTCATGGCTGGCTGACGGATCTGGCTGCTCATGGCTGGCTGACGGATCTGGCTGCTCATGGCTGGCTGACGGATCTGGCTGCTCATGGCCGGCTGACGGATCTGGCTGCTCATGGCTGGACGGCTCTGGCGGATCCTGGCTGGCGGAAGGCTCTGGCTGATCCTGTCTGGCAGAAGGCTCTGGCTGATCCTGTCTGGCGGAAGGCTCTGGCTGATCCCGTCTGGCGGAAGGCTCTGGCTGATCCCGTCTGGCGGAAGGCTCTGGCTGATCCTGTCTGGCGGACGGCTCTGGCTGGACAGGGCTGACGACGCACCCCGTAGGCTCGGGGCGTTGAGCAGGGACAGGCAGAACCGCACTGGGGACACACACCCCTGGCCCTACACGGGGATCAGGAACGGGCCGGACCGGACTGGAAACACCCCCCAGTACCTCTCGCCGTGCCTCCACACTTTCCATCCCCTTCGTAACCAGTGGCCCCCTTAAACTGGCGGCCATATCTGCCAACCTCTTGCACTCCTCCGGGCCGTACACCTTCTGCCCCGACGTCGTGAGCCCCCCCCTAAAAATTTTCTGGGGGTCTCTCCTTTCGGTGGACCAGGCCTCCATAGTCCTCTCCCAACCTTCGCTCTTCTGGCTCCACCACCCGTTATCCAACTGCTGCTTGGTCTCGTTGTGGTGGGTTTTTCTGTCACGGTCGCCAATAAAGTAGGACCAAAGCGCAGCGTTGGGAGTGAACATGATGACTTTAATGTTGAAATAACGACAAAACAAAACACGATCCGTAACGTCCTCAGTACACCGACTGAACATAGAACAAAAACCCACAACTAACACAAGAAAACCTACATCTTAAATATGGCTCCCAATCAGAGATAACGAGCCGACAGCTGACACTCGTTACCTCCGATTGGGAGTCATTGAATACAAACAAGGAAACACAACCACAACCTAGAAATAGACACAACAGAACTCCCCACCTAGAAATAAACGTGACAGACATGCAACCATAAAACATCACCCAAAACCCAACAAAACAACATACACCCTGGCTCAAATACACAAGTCCTGGAGCCAGAGTGTGACAGTCATTGCCAACAAAGGGTATATAACAAAGTATTGAGAAACTTTTGTTATTGACCAAATACTTATTTTCCACCATAATTTGCAAATAAATTCATTAAAAATCCTACAATGTGATTTTCTGGAGAAAAAAATTATCATTTTGTCTGTCATAGTTGACGTGTACCTATGATGAAAATTACAGGCCTCTCTCATCTTTTTAAGTGGGAGAACTTGCACAATTGGTGGCTGACTAAATACTTTTTTCCCCCACTGTATCTATTTATTGTGGCCATCGAGATGTTAGCTATTAAAATCAGATCCAACAATAATATCAGGGGATTAGAAATCCAGGGCTTACAAACAAAGGTGTCATTGTACGCTGATGATTCATGTTTTCTTTTAAATCCACAATTAGAATCCCTCCACAGCCTCATAGAGGATCTAGATACATTTTCTAACCTCTCTGGATTACAACCAAATTATGACAAATGTACTATATTATGTATTGGATCACTAAAAAATACAATTTTTACATTACCATGTAGTTTACCAATAAAATGGTCTGATGGTGATGTGGATATACTCGGAATACATATCCCAAAGGAAATAAATGATCTCACTTCAATACATTTTAATAGAAAGTTAGCAAAAATAGATAAGATCTTGCTACCATGGAAAGGTAAATACCTGTCAATTTGTGGAAAAATCACCCTGATTAACTCTTTAGTATTATCCCAGTTTACCTATTTGCTTATGGTCTTGCCTACGCCTAGCGAACAGTTTTTAAATTATATGAGAAAAATATATTCCATTTTATTTGGAATGGCAAGCCAGACAAAATTAAACGGGCCTATTTATATAATGAATATGAATACGGAGGACAGAAATTATTAGATATTAAAGCATTGGACCTATCACTAAAAGCTTCAGTCATACAAAAGTTATACTTAAATCCAAACTGGTTCTCTAGCAAATTAGTAAGATTGTCTCACCCAA